>NW_027005661.1:0-3806 GCF_036934945.1 Oncorhynchus masou masou | reverse complement strand
ACACTCAGCTCACCACCAAGGTGTAGGAAAACCAGAAAAAGCAAACAAAGTGAAGCAGGAAGAGACTGGGCTCCATGTGGGCTCTCCTTGCTGGCTGATGACTTCCAGATTGGCTCAGTTAGTCACGTGGCAGGCGTGCAGCCAGCCGGCCAGGCAGGCAGCTCACATCATTCCAGATCACTTTACCTCTCCAGCCACACAAAGAGTGGGCTCTGTGTAGCCCAATCAATACAAACAATGGTCGAAAAAAACACAACATACTGAATGAAATCATACACACACACACAAAATCATGGACATTATAGCAGATCATCCTCAGCCATAATGCAACAGTATAAGCCCCAAACCCATTAAAGGCTACCACACCTCTGCTAGGATCAAATGATTGATTTTAGCTGCCGTCCTCCTGAATACACTGCAACAGGATCTGGAATATGTGTTAAAGGCTTTTTAATATCATACACTGTACCAGGATCTGTGATACGTGTTAAAGGCTTTTTAATATCAAACACTGTACCAGGATCTGTGAAACATGTTAAAGGCTTTTTAATATCATACACTGTACCAGGATCTGTGATACGTGTTAAAGGCTTTTTAATATCATACACTGTACCAGGATCTGTGATACGTGTTAAAGGCTTTTTAATATCATACACTGTACCAGGATCTGTGAAACGTGATAAAGGCTTATTAATATTATGCACTGTACCAGGATCTGTGATACGTGTTAAAGGCTTTTTAATATCATACACTGTACCAGGATCTGTGAATACGTGTTAAAGGCTTATTAATATCATACACTGTACCAGGATCTGTGATACGTGTTAAAGGCTTTTTAATATCATACACTGTACCAGGATCTGTGAAACAAGTTAAAGGCTTTTTAATATCATACACTGTACCAGGATCTGTGATACGTGTTAAAGGCTTTTTAATATCATACACTGTACCAGGATCTGTGATACGTGATAAAGGCTTTTTAATATCATACACTGTACCAGGATCTGTGATACGTGTTAAAGGCTTTTTAATATCATACACTGTACCAGGATCTGTGAAACGTGTTAAAGGCTTTTTAATATCATACACTGTACCAGATCTGTGAAACAAGTTAAAGGCTTTTTAATATCATACACTGTACCAGGATCTGTGATACGTGTTAAAGGCTTTTTAATATCATACACTGTACCAGGATCTGTGATACGTGATAAAGGCGTTTTAATATCATACACTGTACCAGGATCTGTGATACGTGATAAAGGCGTTTTAATATCATACACTGTACCAGGATCTGTGATACGTGATAAAGGCGTTTTTAATATCATACACTGTACCAGGATCTGTGATACGTGATAAAGGCTTTTTAATATCATACACTGTACCAGGATCTGTGAAACGTGATAAAGGCTTTTTAATATCATACACTGTACCAGGATCTGTGATACGTGATAAAGGCTTTTAATATCATACACTGTACCAGGATCTGTGAAGCGTGATAAAGGCTTATTAATATCATACACTGTACCAGGATCTGTGATACGTGATAAAGGCGTTTTAATATCATACACTGTACCAGGATCTGTGATACGTGATAAAGGCTTTTTAATATCATACACTGTACCAGGATCTGTGATACGTGATAAAGGCTTTTTAATATCATACACTGTACCAGGATCTGTGATACGTGATAAAGGCGTTTTAATATCATACACTGTACCAGGATCTGTGATACGTGATAAAGGCGTTTTAATATCATACACTGTACCAGGATCTGTGATACGTGATAAAGGCGTTTTAATATCATACACTGTACCAGGATCTGTGATACGTGATAAAGGCTTTTAATATCATACACTGTACCAGGATCTGTGATACGTGATAAAGGCGTTTTAATATCATACACTGTACCAGGATCTGTGATACGTGATAAAGGCGTTTTAATATCATACACTGTACCAGGATCTGTGATACGTGATAAAGGCTTTTTAATATCATACACTGTACCAGGATCTGTGAAACGTGATAAAGGCTTATTAATATCATACACTGTACCAGGATCTGTGATACGTGATAAAGGCTTTTTAATATCATACACTGTACCAGGATCTGTGATACGTGATAAAGGCTTATTAATATCATACACTGTACCAGGATCTGTGATACGTGATAAAGGCGTTTTAATATCATACACTGTACCAGGATCTGTGATACGTGATAAAGGCTTTTTAATATCATACACTGTACCAGGATCTGTGATACGTGATAAAGGCGTTTTAATATCATACACTGTACCAGGATCTGTGAAACGTGTTAAAGGCGTTTTAATATCATACACTGTACCAGGATCTGTGATACGTGATAAAGGCGTTTTAATATCATACACTGTACCAGGATCTGTGATACGTGATAAAGGCGTTTTAATATCATACACTGTACCAGGATCTGTGATACGTGATAAAGGCGTTTTAATATCATACACTGTACCAGGATCTGTGATACGTGATAAAGGCGTTTTAATATCATACACTGTACCAGGATCTGTGATACGTGATAAAGGCGTTTTAATATCATACACTGTACCAGGATCTGTGATACGTGATAAAGGCTTTTTAATATCATACACTGTACCAGGATCTGTGAAACGTGATAAAGGCTTATTAATATCATACACTGTACCAGGATCTGTGATACGTGATAAAGGCTTTTTAATATCATACACTGTACCAGGATCTGTGATACGTGATAAAGGCGTTTTAATATCATACACTGTACCAGGATCTGTGATACGTGTTAAAGGCGTTTTAATATCATACACTGTACCAGGATCTGTGATACGTGATAAAGACGTTTTAATATCATACACTGTACCAGGATCTGTGAAACGTGATAAAGGCGTTTTAATATCATACACTGTACCAGGATCTGTGAAACAAGTTAAAGGCTTTTTAATATCATACACTGTACCAGGATCTGTGATACGTGATAAAGGCGTTTTAATATCATACACTGTACCAGGATCTGTGATACGTGATAAAGGCGTTTTAATATCATACACTGTACCAGGATCTGTGATACGTGATAAAGGCGTTTTAATATCATACACTGTACCAGGATCTGTGATACGTGATAAAGGCTTTTTAATATCATACACTGTACCAGGATCTGTGATACGTGATAAAGGCTTTTTAATATCATACACTGTACCAGGATCTGTGATACGTGATAAAGGCGTTTTAATATCATACACTGTACCAGGATCTGTGATACGTGATAAAGGCTTTTTAATATCATACACTGTACCAGGATCTGTGATAACGTGATAAAGGCTTATTTAATATCATACACTGTACCAGGATCTGTGATACGTGATAAAGGCTTTTTAATATCATACACTGTACCAGGATCTGTGATACGTGATAAAGGCGTTTTAATATCATACACTGTACCAGGATCTGTGAAACGTGATAAAGGCTTATTAATATAATACACTGTACCAGGATCTGTGAAACAAGTTAAAGGCTTTTTAATATCATACACTGTACCAGGATCTGTGATACGTGATAAAGGCTTTTAATATCATACACTGTACCAGGATCTGTGATACGTGATAAAGGCGTTTTAATATCATACACTGTACCAGGATCTGTGATACGTGATAAAGGCTTTTTAATATCATACACTGTACCAGGATCTGTGATACGAGTTAAAGGCTTTTTAATATCATACACTGTACCAGGATCTGTGATACGTGATAAAGGCGTTTTAATATCATACACTGTACCAGGATCTGTGAAACGTGATAAAGG
>NW_027005660.1:0-3806 GCF_036934945.1 Oncorhynchus masou masou | reverse complement strand
TGAAAAAGAATGGAAAAGGGTCAACTGAACACTACAAATGATCTATTCAAGAAAATCCATTCCACTGGCTAAATTATTCCAATGTGAATCTCTCTTACAAGAATACACAAAATATGCCAAGAGAGATTTGATTTAATCGTATATTTGTACGACATTACATTTACATAGTATTATGTCTTGTGTGGAAGTTTATCTATTGAAGACCTCATATAAGCATTGCAAAGACTAATCTGAACATATATGATTCTTGTCACGCCCTGGTCGAAGTATTTTGTGTTTGTCTTCATTTATTTGGTCAGGCCAGGGTGTGGCATGGGTTTTTGTATGTGGTGTGTTTGTATTGGGATTGTAGCTTAGTGGGGAGTTCTAGTTAAGTCTATGGCTGTCTGAAGTGGTTCTCAGAGGCAGGTGTTTATCGTTGTAACGGCTTTCTTCCAACTCCTCCTCTGACAAAGAGGTGGAACAAGGATCGGACCAAAATGCAACGTGGTTCGTTCGATACATCTTTAATGAAGAAGAACACGAACAATACAAAACAACAAACGTCGAAAACCAAAACAGCCCTGACTGGTGCAACGAACACAGAGACAGGAACAATCACCCACAAACACACAGTGAAACCCAGGCTACCTAAATATGGTTCCCAATCAGAGACAACGATTATCACCTGACTCTGATTGAGAACCGCCTCAGGCAGCCATAGACTAATCTATACACCCCACACAACCCCAAGACGAAACACACTACAAATAAACCCATGTCACACCCTGGCCTGACCCAATAAATGAAGATAACATAATAAATATAGACCAGGGCGTGACAATCGTTGTCTCTAATTGGTAACCATATTTAGGCAGCCATATTCTTTGAGTGTTTCGTGAGTGATTGTCCTTAGTGTCCTGATGTCCCTGTTCTGTGTTTATTTACACCAGTATTGGCTGTTTTGGTTTTCATTACGTTCATTGTGTTTGTTGTTTTTGTATTGATTTGTATTGATTCGTGTTCACGTTTGTTTATTAAACATAATCTACACGCCGCAATTTGGTCCGACTTTCCTTCACATACAGAAAACCGTAACAATTCTAGATTTATGACTCTATATCAGTGTGCATGCACTGTAATACACATGTAATATCACATATTCCCATTTCAGTTCTCACGAAATTGGAAAATAATTTGAATGCTAAAGTGTCTCTTTATTATGATATGAACAGAACCACTGAATATCCTCACTCATACATTTAAATAAAATGAATAGTGTGTCTGTAACGGCGTTCTTCTTTTGTTGAAGGAGAGTCGGACCGAAATGCAGCGTGTAAGTTACTCATGTTTATTAGGAAGACAAACGAACGAACTATACACGAATAACTAATAAATACAAAAACAACAAACAGAACGTGAAACCTATTACAGCCTGACTGGTGCACACTACACAGAGACAGGAACAATCACCCACGAAATACAAAGCGAAAACCAGGCTACCTAAATACGGTTCCCAATCAGCAACAACGAGAATCACCTGACTCTGATTGAGAACCGCCTCAGGCAGCCAACCTATTTAACACACACACACCCCTAATCAGCTACAATCCCAAACACTACAAACCCCAATACGAAAATACAATACATAATAAACCCATGTCACACCCTGGTCTGACTAACTAATAAACTAAAACACAAAATACTAAGACCAAGGCGTGACAGAACCCCCCCCTAAGGTGCGGACTCCCGAACGCACCTCAAAACCATAGGGAGGGTCCGGGTGGGCGTCTGTCCATGGTGGCGGTTCCGGCTCCGGACGTGGACCCCACATCATAAATGTCATTGTTCCTCCCCTTCGCGTCCATGGATAATCCACCCTAACCGCCGACCATGGCCGAATAGTCCTCACCCAGAACCCTACATAACAGAGGAGCAGCTCGTGACTGAGGGGCAGCTCCAGGGACTGAGGGGCAGCTCGGGACGAGACTCGACGAGGGCAGCTCGGGACCGAGGGCAGCTCGGGACTGAAGAAGCCCAGTACTGAGAAGAAGCCCAGCACTGAGAAAAAGCCCAGTACTGATAAGAAGCCCAGCCAGGCAGTTGAATCCGGCAGATCCTGGCTGACTGGCGGATCCTGGCTGACTGGCGGATCCTGGCTGACTGGCAGATCCTGGCCGACTGGCGGATCCTGGCTGACTGGCGGATCCTGGCCGACTGGCGGATCCTGGCTGACTGGCAGATCCTGGCCGACTGGCGGATCCTGGCTGACTAGCAGATCTGGAAGAGTCCTGGCTGACTGGCAGATCTGGAAGAGTCTGGCTGACTAGCAGATCTGGAAGAGTCTGGTTGACTGGCAGATCTGGAAGAGTCTGGTTGACTGGCAGATCTGGAAGAGTCTGGTTGACTGGCAGATCTGGAAGAGTCTGGCTGACTGGCAGATCTGGAAGAGTCTGGCTGTCTGGCAGATCTGGAAGAGTCTGGCTGACTGGCAGATCTGGAAGAGTCTGGCTGACTGGCAGATCTGGAAGAGTCTGGCTGACTGGCAGATCTGGCTGCTTCATGCTGACTGACAGCTCTGGCTGCTCCATGCTGACTGGCAGCTCCTGTGCAGACTGTGCAGCTCTGGCTGCTCCATGCAGACTGGCAGCTCTGGCTGCTTCATGCATGACTGGCAGCTCCATGCAGACTGGCAACTCCATGCAGACTGGCAACTCCATGCAGACTGGCAGCTCTTTGCAGACTGGCAGCTCTGGCTGCTCCATGCAGACTAGCTGCTCCATGCAGACTGGCAGCTCTGGCTGCTCTATGCAGACTGACAGCTCTGGCTGCTCCATGTAGACTGGCAGCTCAGGCTGCTCTATACAGGCAGGAGGCTCCGACAGCGCTGTAGAGGAGGAAGGCTCTAGAACCGCTGAACAGGCGGGAGACTCCGACAGCGCAGGAGAGGGAGAAAGCGCTGGCTGCGCTGAACAGGCGAGGCGCACTGAAGGCCTGATGCGTGGTGCTGGCACTGGTGGTATTTGGCCGAGGACACGCACAGGAAGCCTAGTGCGGGAGCTGCTACTGGAGGGCTGGGGTGTGGAGGTGGTTCTGGATAGACCGGACCGTGCAGGCGCACTGGAGCTCTTGAGCACCGAGCCTGCCCAACCTTACCTGGTTGAATACTCTCGGTTGCCCTGCCAGTGCTGTGAGGAGAAATAGCCCGCACTGGGCTATGTAGGCGAACCGGAGACACCGAGCGCAAGGCTGGTGCCATGTAAACCGGCCCAAGGAGACGCACTGGAGACCGGATGCGTAGAGCCGGCTTCATAGCATTAGGCTCGACGCTCAATCTAGCCCGGCCGATACGCGGAGCTGAAATATACCGCACCGGGCTATGCACCCGCACTGGGGACACCGTGCGCACCACTGCATAACACGGTGCCTGCCCGGTCTCTCTAGCCCCCCGGTACGCACAGGGAGATTGCGCAGGTCTCCTACCTGACGCAGCCATACTCCCTGATAGCCCCCCCCCAAAAAATTTTTGGGGCTGCTTTTCGGGCTTCCTTGCCAACCGTGTTCCCTCGTATCGTCGGCTCCTATCTCCGGCTGCCTCTGCTCTCCTTAGTGCCTCCACCTGTTGCCATGGGAGGCGATCTCTTCCGGCCAATATCTCCTCCCAAGTGTAGCAACCTTTACCATCCAGCACGTCTTCCCATGTCCATTCCTCCTCCCTTTGCTTCTCCAGCTGACGCTGCCTGTTAACACGCTGCTCCTGTTTGGGCTGCACCTGCCTGTTGACACGCTGCTCGGTCCGAGTGTGGTGGGTGATTCTGTAACGGCGT
>NW_027005659.1:0-3807 GCF_036934945.1 Oncorhynchus masou masou | reverse complement strand
TTGCGGCTCTCCCACAGGATATTCTAACAATGGGAACCAGATGCCCTGCAGTGAGTTTGCGGCTCTCCCCAGGATATTCTAACAATGGGAACCAGATGCCCTGCAGTGAGTTTGCGGCTCTCCCCAGGATATTCTAACAATGGGAACCAGATGCCCTGCAGTGAGTTTGCGGCTCTCCCCAGGATATTCTAACAATGGGAGCCAGACGCTCCTGGCAGTGAGTCTGCGGCTCTCCCAGGATATTCTAACAATGGGAACCAGACGCCCTGCAGTGAGTTGCAGCTCTCCCCAGGATATTCTAACAATGGGAACCAGGCGCCCTGCAGTGAGCCTGCAGCTCTCCCAGGATGTTCACGTGGGAACAGTTGAAGACCAGTGTCACTTCCTCAAGTTAATGCCATTAGCATTAAGTGCAGAACAGTGGGATTTTCTAGGACCAGATCCAGTACTAACCCCAAGTTAACCATTAGCATTAAGTGCAGAACAGTGGGATTTTCTAGGACCAGATCCAGTACTAACCCCAAGTTAACCATTAGCATTAAGTGCAGAACAGTGGGATTTTCTAGGACCATATCCAGTACTAACCCCAAGTTAACCATTAGCATTAAGTGCAGAACAGTGGGATTTTTCTAGGACCAGATAGTACTAACCCCAAGTTAACCATTAATTAAGTGCAGAACCTAGGACAGGTTAACCCCAAGTTAACCATTAGCATTAAGTGCAGAACAGTGGGATTTCTAGGACCATATCCAGTACTAACCCCAAAGTTAACCATAGCATTAAGTGCAGAACAGTGGGATTTTCTAACCCTAACCCCAAGTTAACCATTAGCATTAAGTGCAGAACAGTGGGATTTTCTAGGACCATATCCAGTACTAACCCCAAACCATTAGTTAACAGAACATGGGATTTTCTAGGACATATCCAGTACTAACCCCAAGTTAACCATTAGCATTAAGAAAACAGGATTTTCTAGGACCATGCTAACCCAAGTTAACCATTAGCATTAAGTGCAGAACAGTTTTTCTAGGACCATGCGGACTTCCAACTGCAGCTCAGACAGAGGTGTAGCAGCAACACATGAAGCAATGGGAAAAGCCCAATCATTCCTAAAGAGGTGAGACTGGCTCATTTGCTTCAGTTTCCTTCTACGGCTCCCAAGCGAGTCATCAGAGCTCAATGCAGCCTGGAACTCTTCTCTCCACACATACTGCTCACTTAATGCTGCATTCAATGGAGACAAAGAGAAGCAGCACTAGTTTAACATGTCACCAATGACGCAAAGTAAAAGGTCCTGTTGTCCCTCCTATGACCTGGTCACCGTCCCTCCTATGACCTGGTCACCGTCCCTCCTATGACCTGGTCACCGTCCCTCCTATGACCTGGTCACCGTCCCTCCTATGACCTGGTCACCGTCCTCCTTATGACCTGGTCACCGTCCCTCCTATGTTGGAGGACACACAGTATACCGTTAACGCATGGGTGGGTCCATATTTCTCTACACACACCTTATACCGTTAACGCATGGGTCCATATTTACACACACCTTATACCGTTAACGCATGGGTCCATATTTACACACACCGTATACCGTTAACGCATGGGTCCATATTTACACACACATTATGCCGTTATTTACACGTATACCGTTAACGCGTGGGTCCATATTTACACACACATACCGCTATACCGTTAACACACCTTATACCGTCCATATTTACACACACATTATGCCGTTAACGCATGGGTCCATATTTACACGTATACCGTTAACGCATGGGTCCATATTTTACCACACACGCATGGGTATACCGTTAACGCGTGGGTCCATATTTACACACACCTTATACCGTTAACGCATGTGTCCATATTTACACACACCTTATACCGTTAACGCATGGGTCCGTATTTAATTACACACACCACACAGTATACCGTTAACGCATGGGTCCGTGATGTTACACACACCTTATACCGTTAACGCATGTGTCCGTATTTACACACACCTTGTACCGTTAACGCATGGGTCCGTATTTACACCTTGTACCGTTAACGCATGGGTCCGTATTTACACACCTTGTACTGCCGTTAACGTACCGCTATGGTACCGCTAACGCATGGGTCCTGCATTTACAATAATACCTTATACCGTTAACGCATGGGTCCGTATTTACACACACCTTGTACCGTTAACGCATGGGTCCGTATTTACACACACCTTGTACCGTTAACGCATGGGTCCGTATTTACACACACCTTGTACCGTTAACGCATGGGTCCGTATTTACACACACCTTGTACCGTTAACGCATGGGTCCGTATTTACACACACCTTGTACCGTTAACGCATGGGTCACGTATTTACACACACCTTGCCGTTAACGCATGGGTCCGTATTTACACACACCTTGTACCGTTAACGCATGGGTCCGTATTTACACACACCTTGTACCGTTAACGCATGGGTCCGTATTTTACACCTTGTACTTGTCCACCGTTAACGCATGGGTCCGCATTTACACCTTGTACAACGCATGGGTCCGCATTTACCGTTAACGCATGGGTCCGTATTTACACTTGTACCGTTAACGCATGGGTCCGTATTTACACTTGTACCGTTAACGCATGGGTCCGTATTTACACACACCTTGTACCGTTAACGCATGGGTCCGTATTTACACACACCTTATACCGTTAACGCATGGGTCCATATTTACACACACCTTATACCGTTAACGCATGGGTCCATATTTACACACACCTTATACCGTTAACGCATGGGTCCGTATTTACACACCTTGTTACCGTTAACGCATGGGTCCATATTACCACCTTATACCGTTAACGCATGGGTCCATATTTACACACACCTTTAACGCATATATTTACACGTTAACGCATGGGTCCATATTTACACACACCTTATACCGTTAACGCATGGTCCATATTTACACACACCTTGTACCGTTAACGCATGGGTCCATATTTACACACACCTTATACCGTTAACGCATGGGTCCATATTTACACACACCTTGTACCGTTAACGCATGGGTCCATATTTACACACCTTGTACCGTTAACGCATGGGTCCGTATATTTACACACACCTTGTACCGTTAACGCATGGGTCCACATTTACAAAACACCTTATACCGTTAACGCATGGGTCCGTATGTACACACACCGTATACCGTTAACGCATGGGTCCGTATTTACACACACCTTATACCGTTAACGCATGGGTCCATATTTACAAACACACCTTATACCGTTAACGCATGGGTCCGTATGTACACACACCGTATACCGTTAACGCATGGGTCCGTATTTACACACACCTTATACCGTTAACGCATGGGTCCATATTTACACACACAGTATACCGTTAACGCATTTGCATATCAATAAATCGGTCCCATATTTACACACACAGTATACCGCTAACGCATGGGTCCGTATTTACACACACCTTATACCGTTAACGAATGGGTCCATATTTACACACACAGTATACCGTTAACGCATGGGTCCATATTTACACACACCTTATACCGTTAACGCATGGGTCCATATTTACACACACACACCTTATACCGTTAACGCATGGGTCCATATTTACACACACAGTATACCGTTAACGCATGGGTCAATATTTACACACACATAATATACCGTTAACGCATGGTCCATATTTACACACACCTTATACCGTTAACGCATGGGTCCATATTTACACACACCTTATACCGTTAACGCATGGGTCCATATTTACACACACACCTTATACCGTTAACGCATGGGTCC
>NW_027005658.1:132500-137080 GCF_036934945.1 Oncorhynchus masou masou | reverse complement strand
TCCTTAGCCGTGGTACAGTATATAGGCCAATATACCACAACTAAGGGCTGTATACAGGAACTCTGCGTTGTGTCGTGCTTAAGAACAGTCCTTAGCCGTGGTACAGTATATAGGCCAATATACCACTGCTAACGGCTGTATCCAGGAACTCTGCGTTGTGTGTGGTAAGAACAGTCCTTAGCCTGGTACAGTATATAGGCCAATATACCACTGCTAACGGCTGTATCAGGAACTCCTTGTGTCGTGCTTAAGAACAGTCCTTAGCCGTGGTACAGTATAGGCCAATATACCACAGCTAAGGGCTGTATACAAGACTCTGCGTTGTGTCGTGCTTAAGAACAGTCCTTAGCCGTGGTACAGCATATAGGCCAATATACCACACCCCCTCGGACCTTATTGCTTAATTATACCACTTAGTTATTATATACGGGTCCAGATATACAAGGTCTTCTTGGTTCTGGGTTTGTTGTGTTCAGGTCTTCTTGGTTCTGGGTTTGTTGTGTTCAGTTATTGGTTCTGGGTTTGTCAGGTCTTCTTGGTTCTGGGTTTGTTGTGTTCAGGTCTTCTTGGTTCTGGGTTTGTCAGGTCTTCTTGGTTCTGGGTTTGTTGTTTTCAGTTCTTGGATCTGGGTTTGTCAGGTCTTCTTGGTTCTGGGTTTGTTGTTTTCAGTTCTTGGTTCTGGGTTTGTCAGGTCTTCTTGGTACTGGGTTTGTTGACTTCAGTTCTTGGTTCTGGGTTTGTCAGGTCTTCCTGGTTCTGGGTTTGTTGTTTTCAGTTCTTGGTTCTGGGTTTGTCAGGTCTTCTTTGTTCAGGGTTTGTTGTTTTCAGTTCTTGGTTCTGGGTTTGTCAGGTCTTCTTGGTTCTGGGTTTGTTGTTTTCAGTTCTTGGTTCTGGGTTTGTCAGGTCTTCTTGGTTCTGGGTTTGTTGTTTTCAGTTCTTGGTTTTGGGTTTGTTGTTTTCACTTCTTGGTTCTGGGTTTGTTGTTTTCAGTTCTTGGTTCTGGGTTTGTCAGGTCTTCTTGGTTCTGGGTTTGTTGTTTTCAGTTCTTGGTTCTGGGTTTGTCAGGTCTTCTTGGTTCTGGGTTTGTTGTTTTCAGTTCTTCTTGGTTCTGGGTTTGTTGTTTTCAGTTCTTGGTTCTGGGTTTGTTGTAATCAAGGCCTTCTTGGTTCTGGGTTTGTTGTGTTCAGGCCTTCTTGGTTCTGGGTTTGTTGTGTTCAGGTCTTCTTGGTTCTGGGTTTGATGTGTTCAGGTCTTCTTGGTTCTGGGTTTGTTGTGTTCAGGTCTTCTTGGTTCAGGGTTTATTGACTGTACTGTAGAGAACAGAGGAGTCTTCCTCAGCTGCTTGTGTTGCTGAGGGTCTGAAGAGAGAAACAAAAATGAAACAAAGACAGTGTACCAAATGGTGGCACCCTATAGGGCTCTGTCTAAAGTAGTGCACTAAATAGGGAATAGGGTGCCATTTGGAACAGAAGAACAGTTCCTCAAACCATCATCACATCTCTCCCTCATTATAGACATGTCATAGTAACTGTCCTGAGATGTCCATTGTTGTGTTCATAGTTTGGGTTCATAGTGGTCACTAAGGGTCAACTGTTTTGCTCATTGATGACATCTCCTACAATAAACTGCAGCATATGAATGACCTTAATTCAGAATATGCTCACCGGGTGGCAGCACAGGGGAGGTTGAATTTCACAGCAGCGTACTGGACATCCTCATCCTCTTTCTGGGGTTGAGGCAGCTGGACGGTGGAGTACAGAGGCACTTCCTGGTTTTTGGAGCCAGAGAAGTGGAAGCTGGCGTAGTGAACATCATCCTGGTTGTCTGTGTCAGCTGTCTGCGCTGCAGTAGGGTTCATTGCCATGCCTGAGATATCTCTCCTCTGCTCTCATCCTTCTAGACCTATCGGCTGCCTTCGATACTGTGAACCATCAGATCCTCCTCTCCACCCTCTCCGAGTTGGGCATCTCCGGCGCGGCCCACGCTTGGATTGCGTCCTACCTGACAGGTTGCTCCTACCAGGTGGCGTGGCGAGAATCTGTCTCCTCGCTGGGCGCTCTCACCACTGGTGTCCCCAGGGCTCTGTTCTAGGCCCTCTCCTATTCTCGCTATACACCAAGTCACTTGGCTCTGTCATAACCTCACATGGTCTCTCCTATCATTGCTATGCAGGCGAAACACAATGAATCTTCTCCTTTCACCCTTCTGATGACCAGGTGGCGAATCGCATCTCTGCATGTCTGGCAGACATATCAGTGTGGATGACGGATCACCACCTCAAGCTGAACCTCGGCAAGACGGAGCTGCTCTTCCTCCCGGGGAAGGACTGCCTGTTCCATGATCTCGCCATCACGGTTGACAACTCCATTGTGTCCTCCTCCCAGAGCGCTAAGAACCTTGGCGTGATCCTGGACAACACCCTGTCGTTCTCAACTAACATCAAGGCGGTGGCCCGTTCCTGTAGGTTCATGCTCTACAACATCCGCAGAGTACGACCCTGCCTCACACAGGAAGCGGCGCAGGTCCTAATCCAGGCACTTGTCATCTCCCGTCTGGATTACTGCAACTCGCTGTTGGCTGGGCTCCCTGCCTGTGCCATTAAACCCCTACAACTCATCCAGAACGCCGCAGCCTGTCTGGTGTTCAACCTTCCCAAGTTCTCTCACGTCAGCCCGCTCCTCCGCTCTCTCCACTGGCTTCCAGTTGAAGCTCGCATCCGCTACAAGACCATGGTGCTTGCCTACGGAGCTGTGAGGGGAACGGCACCGCAGTACCTCCAGGCTCTGATCAGGCCCTACACCCAAACAAAGGGCACTGCGTTCATCCACCTCTGGCCTGCTCGCCTCCCTACCACTGAGGAAGTACAGTTCCCGCTCAGCCCAGTCAAAACTGTTCGCTGCTCTGGCCCCCCAATGGTGGAACAAACTCCCTCACGATGCCAGGACAGCGGAGTCAATCACCACCTTCCGGAGACACCTGAAACCCCACCTCTTCAAGGAATACCTAGGATAGGATAAAGTAATCCTTCTCACCCCCCCTTAAATGATTTAGATGCACTATTGTAAAGTGGCTGTTCCACTGGATGTCAGAAGGTGAATTCACCAATTTGTAAGTCGCTCTGGATAAGAGCGTCTGCTAAATGACTTAAATGTAAATGTAAATGTAATGTCATACACTGGACTAGAGTCTCCTGATGGAGAAGAGGACAGACAACATGAGGAGTGGAAATGTTCCACAAAGAATACACATTAATCACAGTCTCCTTCTCTTTAATCCTAGTACTGAATATAATGTGTGTAAATATAATCAAGAATTAGAAAAGTGACTGTCTGTACCATGGTAGAAATGAATGAACTTATAGCCAGTCTGGCTGGAAGGCTTATCTACACAAGCTGACCTTGGCTCAGTCATATATTATCTTAATAGGGAGAGACGATGTGAGACCGTACAGTCTCTGTACTGGAGCGGAGATGACACGGGCTGCTACTGGAACTAATGACGTCACTTTAAGTTTATAACCTGTGGTAAAATGTGTAAGGAGCAGTACTCTCTGCTGTTTGACTTTAAGACTGGGCTCTGTCCATTTTTATACTAATAAGGGTCATACATATCCTTATGAATTGACAGAGTGTTTGATTTTAATTGGGTATTAAAACAGAGGAATTTAATTCCCGCAACACTGTCATTCCAAGATATTGAGCCCTGCCCATGTCTCTTTGCTTAATAAATGGTTATATTTTGTGCCTACAACCCAGTGCAACAATTTTGATGTTAAGGTAGACATGTTTAATTTTTTTAGAAACATCCGTTTAAGGGAATACTTTAGCTCCCCTAATTCTGACACTTCTATTGAACCAGTAGGTTGCTCTCCTGCACATACTTATCACGACTTCTGCCGAAGTCGTTGCCTCTCCTTGTTCGGGCGGTGCTCGGCGTTCGACGTCACCGGTCTTCTAGCCATCATTGATCAATTTTTCATTTTACATTGGTTTTGTCTTGTATTCCCACACACCTGTTTTCAATCCCATTCATTACCTGTTGTGTATTTAACCCTCTGTTTCCCCTCATGTCTTTGTCAGAGATTGTTCTATTGTCAGTGTAGTTTAATGTTGTATAGGTGCGCGTCGGGTCCTCGTTTGTTTGTTTGTGTACATTTTAGTGTGATGGAGCAAACTCCGTGGACTTTGTTAAAAGACTCCATTTTACACTCCTTTGACTCTCCTGCGCCTGACTTCCCTGCCACCTATACACCTCTGCCTGCACATACTCGGACTCCTTTTAGAAGCAAGAGTTATTTTATACCTCCTGCCAATCGCAATCACTCTATCGAGACATTGAGGAGTTGTGGAAAAAGATGTTGGACATCTCCTTAAGAATAAACAGGGGTCCAAATCTTTCCATAATGTACCTAAGGATGAAAAACAATCTTTGCTTGATTTACA
Organism: Oncorhynchus masou masou; assembly: GCF_036934945.1. Classification (NCBI taxonomy): domain Eukaryota; kingdom Metazoa; phylum Chordata; class Actinopteri; order Salmoniformes; family Salmonidae; genus Oncorhynchus; species Oncorhynchus masou. The sequence continues at coordinate 132,638 of NW_027005658.1, read as the reverse complement.
ATCCGATACGTCAGTCCTTATTCGTCCTGCTGATAAGGGTGGGTCGGTTGTACTCATGGATAGGACAGTTTATGTATATATGAATCAATGTATTATGTGTTGATGAAATAATGAATGTATATAATGTCTTAAACTTTG
>NW_027005658.1:0-125000 GCF_036934945.1 Oncorhynchus masou masou | reverse complement strand
AGGGAGTGAACGTTGTTCATATTGAGGGATACCTAAAGAACGGAAATATCCTAACAAGTACATTGACAGTACAGTAAATCGAGCAGTTTTTTTCTATACATTGGCAGGACAGAACAGCTGCGTAAGGTAAGCTGAGGGATGTGGGAGAGGGGGGAGGGGGGTCTCTTTGTCAACCAGACTATTTACCAAGAGAGTTTTCATCTATATTTTTCTTAGCTGTGTATTTTACCACCACTGAGCCATTTCTGGCAACATCCGCACTGGGATAAAGGCTAGAGTTGCCGCTTTCATTGGACCCACTAATGTTGTGGGTCCATCAGACCTGCAAACATTGGGTGAATAAGAAAAACATGAACACCACAAAAAGGTTAAAGACAATTTATGCTTGATCTGATAATGTGGTCGGAGGCTTCGTATGTAGGGTGTGATGCAATTGCGTCTCTGCCTCTGGAGGCTTGCAGAGTCCAGATCAAACACTGTACCGCATCACCGCGCGCCTCTCAAATGTTGTAACAATGTGGAGGGCTCCGTATAACTATGATTGGTTGACGGTAGGTGGGGGAGATACGTCCTGTATAAACACAGACTCACTTCCTTGACAACTTCCTTCACAGAGCTCGACCTCTACATCGGCCATACAGAATTTACCGCAAGTCAGGGCTTTCATACTGGTTGACGGTAGGTGGGGTGGGGGAGGTCCTGTATAAAAACAAACTCCCTTCCTTGACAACTTCCTTCATAACAGCTCTGCTCTGCTCCGCTAAGCACAATAAGTCAAAATGCCCTGACTTCTGCAGTGGCCATATCACAGTAAATGCGGTACGGCCACTGCAGATGACAGATTGACCTCCAGATAGAACTCCCAGCCAGGGGCGTATTCATTATGGAAACCGTTTACAATTTACAACCAAATTAAGCAAACAGAGAACTCCAAGAGCTACAGAGGAATTATTAGGAAGAATCCTGAGGTGAATAGCCTGTAGGTCTACCCAACAAATTTACACAATGAATTATATAGATTTATTACAAATAACATTTCTATGAAATGACAGGCAGCCTAAGATATCACTTGAAAAAGGAGGAGAACAACACAGAGGCAGTAACATAGTCCAGTCATCCACATGGAACTTTTCTAGACTCTCTTCAGAAGACAGAGACTGCAAGAAACCCTTATTGTGAAGATAACTGCTCACAAGCTGGGTCCTTGCGTAGGCCTAATTCTGCAAAGCCATGCTTGTTGTTGTGATAAACCACAGATTTCTTTGGTTCTTTCAAGAGAACTGGGAACGCTGAAAAAAAAACAAGGTCAAATCATGATTTCAGGGATCTTCATGTCAGAAAGTCTGAGCTTTAGAAATATGCCAGAGTTTCTGAATTCGAATTCAGAGTTGGATGACCGTTCAAAACTATTTTCCCAGTCAGAGTTTGTTTGTTACCCGAGTACTTGTATTGAACTCACTGAAGTTTGAAGAGATCTCAGAGTTGCCAGTTGTTTTGAAAGCAGTATTTCTGTTGCGCACTAGATCACTGTGTCATCACTAAAAGCACTATTCTATTAACCAGATACTCTACACGGCCAATTTATATATACGTCAAGCACAAAGAGAGACAGATCGAACAGCCATGGGAAAGGTGAAAGGTCATATCCCACCCTGCAGGGCTCAGTGAGGAGAAAGGGAGAGTGAGGGGGGGAGGACTGTACACCAAAGTTACACATACTCAAATTCAAAAGGTAAATTCCCAAATGCTGAAAAATCCTGACACATAATTGTTTACAAATTACATGACCCTACTCTGGATTTAATAAAAACAAATCTTCCCCCTGACCGAAATTTAAAAAAGCATGACCCTCCCCCATTTTCCTCCGGGTAATAGGTCTAACAACCTGAAAACAAAATGGTATGAAATTTGAATGAAAAAGTCCTTACACACTGCAGGAGAGAGGAGATCCTCACGGCCTTTTACAGCACAGGAGTAACTGTCTGCATCACTAAAGGAGTCTGAGTCCAGGCTGGAAGTGTCCTCCTTTACTTTGTGTCCGTTCTTGTACCAGATGTAGGTGGGGTTGTCAGTCAGAGTACAGGTGGTGCTACAGGACAGTGTCTTCCTATTACTTGTGTCTGTTACCTCCACCTGCAGTTCTGAATGCGGAGTGTATTAAAACACAATGGAACAATCCGCTCTAGATTAATACAATTGTACTGTTCTCATTGGGCCTAGTCCTAATTTGAGACAAACATGTAAATATGTGTGCCATAAATCATGTAATATATTGATTTAAGTAAACACTGTGGATCTGTTGTGTCTCAAGTTAAGATTCGTCTTTTGATTAATTTCAAATTTGTCATTTGAAGTGGTGCGTTATTCTATGTACAATATCACAATACCTGTGACAATGAGAGTGACATAGTCATTGCGAGGAATCCAAGAGGAGGATTTTGTTGAAAACATGAAATAATATGCTGCAGCATCACTCCATTTCAGGTCTGTGATTGTCAGGGTGCAGTCATTCTCCTTATTCCCCCGGTACTCCATACGGCCCTCATTCTTATCTTGGATATCATAAGTATACCAGACACCCATCTTCCAGTTATACCATGTGGTTGTTGTAACTTTATGACCTCTGGGATATGTGTAAGAGCAGGACAGATCCACTGTTGACCCCTTCAAGGCACAGATACTATTCTTGGTGTAGGTCACACTCCAGACACCCTGACCCAGTACCACTGAAACAAGGTCACACAACACAAAGGTATCAGAATTAGGTCTATTGGCTCGCACTGACAGTAGGGTTTGTACCCACTTTGTTGCCATAGTTGCTGAGTTGTGTGTAAATGGAAACCACAGATAAGCATCACTCAGTGAGGTGTGAAAGATAACTATTTAAAGTGAAGTGGAGACTCCTAACAGAACACACCAGAATAACATTATGATTCTTATCCTTTTAGAAATGTCTGTAGATTGATAAACAGAGCAACTAAAAGATAAGAATGAGACCATACCTGCTACAGACCAGAGAAAGACCACCAGCACACTTCCTGCTGTTCTCAAGGCCATTGTTGCATCTCCCACCCTGCAGTCTTAGAAACATAAACAACAATTCACTCTATAGCTGGTGAATAACTACATACATACCATCAGGGGCAGCAGGTAGGGCTCTAGTCAAAAATAGTGCACTCAATAGGGTGCACTCAAATGGTGTCATTTGGGATGCAAGAATTAAAAACTCACATTATCATGGCTTTGAATGGATGGTGTGTAAATAACATTTGTCATAATATTTTGGTAATATGGAGTGTGTCAGCTGTTTTGGCAGGTAGCATAGTGGTTAAGATAGTTGATACATAGAACTCTAAATGGGGCACAGGGCCTCATTACTGAAAATGAACCAGGCTCATATTGTATTGTGTTTTATTGTGCTATATGGTTGTCTATGTGAAAACTGTCTGTCTGTAAGTCTATTGCACAATGTATGTAATGTGTGTGACGTGTTGCATGTCTGTCTACATCTGTCTATTTAAGATGACATGCTGTATGATGCAAAATCTATTTCCTAATGGATACAATAAAGTCATCATCAACAACAACCACATATTGAACAGATCTGTATTACTGTAAACACATATTTCTACATTGATTATTCAGAAGCTGTTTTATTCTCAGAAACCCAAATATAGGAGCATAAATGTTCCATCTTTTACGGTCCGTCAAGCTGTACAGCAGCATAAAGACTGACCACCAGGTTGAATGATAGCTGCTATCACCAAGCTGTACAGCAGCCTAAAGACTGACCACCAGGTTGAATGATAGCTGCTATCACCAAGCTGTACAGCAGCCTAAAGACTGACCACCAGGTTGAATGATAGCTGCTATCACCAAGCTGTACAGCAGCCTAAAGACTGATCACCAGGTTGAATGATAACTGCTATCACCAAGCTGTACAGCAGCCTAAAGACTGACCACCAGGTTGAATGATAGCTGCTATCACCAAGCTGTACAGCAGCCTAAAGACTGACCACCAGGTTGAATGATAGCTGCTATCACCAAGCTGTACAGCAGCCTAAAGACTGACCACCGGGTTCAATGATAGCTGCTATCACCAAGCTGTACAGCAGCCTAAAGACTGACCACCGGGTTCAATGATAACTGCTATCACCAAGCTGTACAGCAGCCTAAAGACTGACCACCAGGTTGAATGATAGCTGCTATCACCAAGCTGTACAGCAGCCTAAAGACTGACCACCAGGTTCAATGATAACTGCTATCACCAAGCTGTACAGCAGCCTAAAGACTGACCACCAGGTTGAATGATAACTGCTATCACCAAGCTGTACAGCAGCCTAAAGACTGACCACCGGGTTCAATGATAGCTGCTATCACCAAGCTGTACAACAGCCTAAAGTCTGACCACCAGGTTCAATGATAGCTGCTTTCACCAAGCTGTACAGCAGCCTAAAGACTGACCACCAGGTTGAATGATAGCTGCTATCACCAAGCTGTACAGCAGCCTAAAGACTGACCACCAGGTTGAATGATAGCTGCTATCACCAAGCTGTACAGCAGCCTAAAGACTGACCACCAGGTTCAATGATAACTGCTATCACCAAGCTGTACAGCAGCCTAAAGACTGACCACCAGGTTCAATGATAACTGCTATCACCAAGCTGTACAGCAGCCTAAAGACTGACCACCAGGTTCAATGACAACTGCTATCACCAAGCTGTACAGCAGCCTAAAGACTGACCATCAGGTTGAATGATAGCTGCTATCACCAAGCTATACAGCAGCCTAAAGACTGACCACCAGGTTCAATGATAACTGCTATCACCAAGCTGTACAGCAGCCTAAAGACTGACCACCAGGTTGAATGATAACTGCTATCACCAAGCTGTACAGCAGCCTAAAGACTGACCACCAGGTTGAATGATAGCTGCTATCACCAAGCTATACAGCAGCCTAAAGACTGACCACCAGGTTCAATGATAACTGCTATCACCAAGCTGTACAGCAGCCTAAAGACTGACCACCAGGTTGAATGATAACTGCTATCACCAAGCTATACAGCAGCCTAAAGACTGACCACCAGATTCAATGATAACTGCTATCACCAAGCTGTGAGGATAAACAGCAAGTGACACACACACACACACACACACTTTTCTTTAAGGGGGTAGCTCAGCTTCAATATTGCAGATAGATTGTGGCCTCCATCAATGTAATTGTCTGAATCATTTCCAATTCCCTATTCATATTTGTTGTAAATATATCCAATATATATCAAATATAAATATATATATATATATATACATTATATTATTTTTATTATTATATCATTATATCTAATATATATTAATATATATACAGTGAACATCATATATGTCATATATATATATATATATACATTATATTTCATATATATTAATATATATATATATATATATACATTATATTATTTTTATTATTATATCATTATATTTAATATATATTAATATATATACAGTGTACATCATATATGTCATATATATATATATACATTATATTTCATATATATTAATATATATATACATTATATTTAATATATATTAATATATATACAGTATACATCATATATGTCATATAAACTCAGCAAAAAAAGAAAAGTCCCTTTTTCAGGACCCTGTCTTTGAAAGATAGTTTGTAAAAATGCAAATAACTTCACAGATCTACATTGTAAAGGGTTTAAACACTGTTTCCTATGCTTGTTCAATGACCCATAAACAATTAATCAACATGCACCTGCAGAACGGTCGTTAAGACACTAACATCTTACATACTATCGGCAATTAGGGTCACAGTTATGAAAACTTAGGACACTAGAGGCCTTTCTACTGACTCTGAAAAACACCAAAAGAAAGATGCCCAAGGGTTTTGAATCGTGTTATCTTCATACAAATATTTACCGATGTTAAGTTTGCTGAAAATAAACACAGTTGACAGTGAGAGGACGTTTCAGTTTTTATATATATTTTTTGTAAATATATTTTCCACTCAATAATCATGCTGCTGCTCCCCCTATGGTCATTCCACCCCACCCCCTCTACAGTCTTTACTCTGCCTCCACCCCAATGGTCTTTATTCATCACTGCCAGAGTTATTATCTATATAGTGCTAGTTCTACTTCTATTGTTTTCATTGCCATTTTTCATAATTTTATTTCACTAGTCCTGCATATTGGAGCTCGAAGCCTAAGATGTTCACTGTAGCCTGCAATTACACCTGCAACAATGTGCATGTGACTATTAATGAAACTATCTGAATCTTTATTATTGTCCCCTAACCCTATCTCACCTCCTCTATTTGGAGTAAACTAATGGCAAACAACACAGACAAAATGTTGTGTTACTATCCTGGTGGGGACCAAAACATTTATTCCCATTCAATATGTTTTTCATAACCACTAACCCTAATCTTAATCCTAACCCCTAAAACTAAATCTAAATCTAACTCATAATCCTAACCCTCAACCAAAAATAGCCCTTTTCCTTGTGTGGACCTGTGAAATGTACCCACTTGTCCAACTTTTCCTTGTTTTACTGTCCTTGTGAGAACTTCCTGTCCAAGGACAGTAAAACCACACACGCGCACGCACGCACGCACGCACGCACGCACACACACACACACACACACACACACACACACACACACACACACACACACAAAAACAAACAAACAAACAAACAAACACACACACACGCTATACATTGACTGTGGTTTGGGACTGCATTATTCTATGTATGGTGAGGTCTCTTGTGAAAAGGATGATGTCCTCATTCATTTGTCAAGTGATATAATGCCACTATGATATTATGTTACACTGGTTGCTTCCCTAATGCACCCTACGTGCCCTGGTCAAAAGTAGTACACTATTAACTTCTCTAGGATAGGAGGCAGCATTTTCACGTTTGGATGAAAAACGTGCCCAGAGTAAACTGCCTCCGACTCAGTCCCAGATGCTAAAATATGCATATCATTTTTAGTATTGGATGGAAAACACTCTGAAGTTTCTAAAACTGTCTGAATCATGTCTGTGACTATAACAGAACTTATTTGGCAGGCAAAACCCCAAGGACAAACCATTCAGAATCATTTTTTGGAGGTCACTCTCTTTTCAATGGGTTTTCATTGGGAATCCGGTGTTTTTCTGGATCAAACGAGCCAAATAAATGGACATTTTGGATATATCGACAGAGTTAATCGAACAAAAGGACCATTTGTGATGTTTATGGGACATATTGGAGTGTCAACAGAAGAAGCTCGTCAAAGATAAGGCATGAATTATATCTTTATTTCTGTTTTGTGTCGCGCTAGGAGTGTTGAAATATGATTGTCTGTGATTGTTAGCTGGGGTGCTATCCTCAGATAATAGAATTGTTTGCTTTCGCCGTAAAGCATTTTTCAAATCTGACACATTGGCTGGATTCACAACCAGTGTAGCTTTAATTTGGAATGTTGAATGTGTGATTTCATGAAAGTTAGATTTTTATAGTAATTTATTTGAATTTGGCGCTCTGCATTTTCACTGGATGTTGGCCAGGTGGGAGGCTACCATCCCACATATCCCAGAGAGGTTAAAAATGATTAACCTACGCCACGCTGTATCTTGGTCCAACCATCCTTACAACGACAAGCGTTACAGAGATCCCAACACCCACGGACCAAGCAGCGTGCCCACGAGGAGCAGGGATCCTGGGCCTGGGAGTAAAGCCAGAAGTGGAGGACATCCTGGACGTGGGACGAAATCATGACAGGAGACAGAAGCCTGCCATGGAAGCAGGCGGAGGTAGCGAAGAAATAACAACAATGACACCGGGGTTCGCGGCCACGACGGAAACCCGAGAGGCAGCCTCAAAACATTTTTTGGGGGACACACGGGGTGGTTGGCAGAGCCAAGGTTGGAACCAGAACCATCTCCCTGTACTCACCGTGTGGAGTTGGTCACCGTTCAGGTGCCATTTTTTGCAGTTTTACGCACCGTGTCTCCAGTGCGCCTCCACAGCCCGGTGCGTTCTGTCCCAGCTCCCTGCACTTGTCGTGCTAATGTGTGTATCTGTCCAGGATGGGTTGTGCCGGCTCAGCGCTCCTGGTCCCAGTATGCCTCCAGGGTCCAGTATATCCTGCGCCGGCTCTACGCACTGTGTCCCCAGTGTGCCTTCACAGCCCTGTTCATCCTGTGCCAGCTCCCCACACTTGCCGTGTGAAGGTGGTCATTTGTCCAGGACGGTTGCGCCAGCTCTGCGCTCCAGACCCCCAGTGCGCCTCCATGGTCCAGTATATCCTGTGCCGGCTTCACGCACCCGGCCTCCAGTGCGTCTCCTCAGCCCGGTAAGTCCTGTGCCAGCTCCACGCACCAGGCCTCCAGCGATGGTCTGCAGTCCAGAGCCTCCAGTGATGATCCGTGGCCCGGAGCCTCCAGGGATGATCCATGGCCCGGACCCTCCAGTGACGGTTCCCAGTACAGAGCCTCCAGCGACGGTCTGCTGTTCAGAGCCTCCAGTGATGATCCATGGCCCGGAGCCTCCAGTGATGATCCATGGCCTAGAGCCTCCAGTGATGATCCATGGCCCGGAGCCTCTAGAGACGATCCAAGGTCCGGCGCCTCCATTGAGGGTTCCCCAGGACAGAGCCTCGAGCGACGTTCAGCAGTCCAGAGACTCCAGTGATGATCCACAACCCAGAGCCTCCAATGATGATCCACGGCCTGGAGCCTCTAGAGAGGGTCAATGACCCCTCAGCCTCCAGTGATGTTCCATGGCCAGGAGCCTCCAGTGATGATCCATGGCCCGGAGCCTCCAGTGATGATCCATGGCCCGGAGCCTCCAGGGATGATCCTTGGCCCGGGAGCCTCCAGGGATGATCCTCGGCCCGGGAGCCTCCAGGGATGATCCTTGGCCCGGAGCCTCTAGAGACGATCCAAGGTCCGGAGCCTCCAGCGACGATTCCCAGTCAAGAGCCTCCAGCGGGGGTTCCCAGTCCAGAGCCTCCGGCGACGACCCACGGTCCGGAGCCTCTGGCGACGATCCACGATCCGATTCCTCCGCCGACGATCCACGTCCAGAGTCCCCGGCAACAATCTACGGTCCAGAGTCCTAGGCGACGATCCGCGGTCTGGTTTCTCCGGCGACGATCCACGTTCCGGTTCCACGGAAGAGGAGGGATCCGCGAGCGGAGCAGGGTCTACGTCTACGTCCCGAACCGGAGCCGCCACCGAGGCTAGATGCCCACCCGAACCCTCTCCCATAGAGTCAGGTTTTGCGACCGGTGAACGCACCTTCGGGGGTTGCTGTCACGCCCTGAACTGGGAACCCCCGCTGGAGGCTCTTGACTGGGAATCGTCGCTGGAGGCTCCGGACCTTGGATCGTCTCTAGAGGCTAGGTCAGGGTGTGACTAGGGTGGGTACTCTAGCTTTTTGTATTTCTATGTTGGCCTAGTATGGTTCCCAATCAGAGGCATCTGCAAGTTCGTCTGACCATCCTTAGAGAGACGAGCGTTACATTGGGACACAACCCCTGTTGGTCATTGTGTACAGTACCAGTACCTAATAATAATGTCCTCAAACATTTTGGGTCAATAACAACATAACAAACTAATGAAACACAACACTGGATAGTACTTGACCAAGTCACATTTAAGCACACAAACACTGATGTCTATAGTAGTATAAGCCACTATTATATTATGTTACAATGTTGGCCCTTATGTACAGCAGAGGAGGCTGGTTATAGAAGGAGATGGTGCTGCAGTGGATGCTAATTTGTGTTTTTTATGCTGGTCTTAACTTTTTTTTGTTCTTAATGTCTCTGCCATCATTTTGTAATAGGTCTGGGTGTAGCTGGTGCAGAGGAGTCAGGCGAAGGACAGCAGATATAAATAATACACGTCATTTTACTCAAGACTTAAAAATAGTCAATAATACCTAGCCCACAATACAGACCGTAAATACAACAAACAAACACTCACAAACAAACATGGAGGACAGAGGGTTAAATAATGAACAAGTAATTGAGGGAGTGAAACCAGGTGTGTAAGACATGGACAAAACTAATGGAAAATGAAAGTGTATCGGTGATGGCTAGAAGGTAGGTGACGTCGACCACCGAACGCCGCCCGAACAAGGAGATGGACCAACTTCGGTGGAAGTCGTGACACATTTCCTTTGGCCTACAGCTTCTAAACATCACAACAGTGATCACTAAACTTGATTTGGACTAAAATTTCTACTTCAACGAGTCTGCAACTTACTCCGGACCAGACCCTGATCCCCGGCAACCCTGATCCCCGGCAGCCGTTAGTCAAGCGAGCAGGCATCCTGACGAGATTACGTCGGTGATCAAATAGACCAACAAATAGACCACCAACTGGATGAGCTCGAAGACTATCCTGTCAACAGGACCTGAATAACTATGATATATGTTTCTCAGAGTCGTGGCTGAATATGGATTTACATCGTGGATTTACATCGTGGATTTACATCGTGGATTTACATCTTGCTGATTTGTCTACACTCTAAGAAAACAAATGGTGCTATCTAGAACCTAAAAGGGTTATTTGGTTCTATTTTTGTTTCCAGGTAGAACACTTTTGGGTTCCATGTAGAACCCTTTCCACAGAGGGTTCTACATGGAACACAAAAAGGTTCTACCTGGAACCAAAAATAATTTTACAAAGAACCAAAAAGCGTGCTCCTATGGGGACAGCCAAAGAACACTTTTGGATCCTCACCTGTGCAACTAGGAGGAACAAAACTCTAGTTCACCTAAACTCTACACATGAATAAAAGGCCCTCCCTTGCCCTCTCTTTGGCAAATCAGACCATACCTTTGTCCTCCTGCTTCCTGCCTACAAGCTAATACTCAAACAGGACCTACCAGAGACACGCTCAATACGGAAGTGGTCCGATCAGGTGGATGCTCAGCTACAGGACTGTTTCACTAGCACAGACTAGAATATGTTCCGGGATTCATCCAATAACATTGAGGAATTGACCACGTCTTTCACCGCTTCATTAATAAGTGCATCGCCGACATTGTCACCACAGTGACTTACAGACGTACCCCAACCAGAAGCCATGGATTACAGGCAACATCTGCACAGAGCTAAAGGCTAGAGCTTCCGCTTTCAAGGAACGGGACACTAATCCGGACGATTAAAGAAATTCTGCTATGACCTCCGATGAGCAATCAAACCGGAAACGCGTCAATACAGGACGAAGGCTGAATCCTACTCTGCTGGCTCTGAAGAGAGAAGCATGTGGCTGGGCTTGCAAACTATCATGGATTACAAAGGGAAATCCAGCCGCGTGCTGCCCAGTGACACAAGTCCACCAGACGAGCTACAGTAAGTTACTTCTATGCTCACTTAGTCTATTATCGCTCCTGATGCCTAGTCACTTTACCCCTCCCTATGGGACAGCAGGTAGCCTAGTGGTTAAGAGCGTTGGGCCAGTAAAGGTTGCTGTTTTGACTTCCTGAACTGGCAAAAGCAGTAAATTCTGCAGTTCTGCCCTTGAGCAAGGCAGTTAACCCACAACAACAACTGCTCCCGGGCGACGATTACGTCCATTTGTACAGCCCCACGTCCCTCTCTGATTCAGAGGGGTTGAATTAAATGTAGAAGACACATTTCAGTTGAATGCATTCAGTTGTGCAACTGACTAGGTATCCCCCTTTCCCTTATATGTATGTACACAAACACCTCATTACCTCGTAGCCCTGCACATCGACTCTGTACTGTGAAACAGATGTTATTTTTACTCGTTATTGATATTCGTTATTCACTCTGTATTTATTCCTTATGTCACTATTTCCCTCAAAACATTTATACAGTGTAAGTATTCAGACCCCTTTACCTATTTCGACATTTTGTTACGTTACAGCCTTATTCTAATATGGAATAAAGAACAATTTCCCTCATCATTCTACACAGGATACACCATAAAGACAAAACAAAAACTGTTTTTTTTATACAAGTATTCATAACCTTTGTTATGAGATTCGAAATTGAGCTCAGGTGTGTCATGTTTCCATTGATCGTCCTTAAAATGTGATTGGAGTCCACCTGTGGTAAATTCCTGTCTATATAAGGTCCCACAGTTGACTATGCATGTCAGAGAAAAAAACAAGCCATGACGACGAAGGAATTGTCTGTACAGCTCCGCGACAAGATTGGGTCCAGGCAAAGATTTGGGGAAGGGTACAAAACATGTCTGCAGCATTGAAGGTCCCCAAGAACACAGTGGCCTCCATCATTCTTAAATGGAAGAACGGAGCAATCGGAGGAGAAGGGCCTTGGTCAGGTAGGTGACCAAGAACTCAATGGTCACTCTGACAGAGCTCCAGTGTTCCTCTATGGAGATGGGAGAACCTTCCAGATGGATAACCATCTCTGCAGCACTCCACCAATCAGGCCTTTATTGTAGAGTGGCCAGATGGAAGCCAGATGACAGCCAGCTTGAACTTTGCCAAAAGGCACCTAAATGAGACTCTCTGGTCTGATGAAACCAAGATGGAACTCTTTGGCCTCAATAGCCAAGTGTCACATCTGGAGGTTACCTGGCACATCCCTACGATGAAGCATGGTGGTGGCAGCATAATGGTGTGGGGATGTTTTTCAGCTGCAGGGACTGGGTGACTAGGCAGGATTGAGGGAACAATGAGAAAAGTAGAGAGAGATCCTTGATGAAAACCTGCTCCAGAGCGCTCAGGACCTCCCAACAGGACAACAACCCTAAGCACACAGCCAAGACAACGCAGGAGTGGCTTCGGGACAAGTCTCTGAATGTCCTTCAGTGGCCCAGCCAGAGGCAGGACAAACCCAATCGAACATCTCTGGAGAGACCTGAAAATAGCTGTGCAGCGATGCTCCCCATCCAACCTGACAGAGCTTGAGAGGATCTGCAGAGGAGATGAGAGAAACTTACCAAATACAAGTTTGCCAAGCTTGTTGCATCATACCTAAGAGGACTCGAGGCTGTAGTTGCTGCCAAGGTGCTTTAACAAAGTACTGAGTAAAAGGTCTTAATTCTTATGGAAATGTGATATTTCAGTTTACATTTTTTTATAAAAATGTATAAAAAACTGTTTTTGTATTTATTATTATGGAGAATTGTGTGTAGATTGATTAGGGGGAAAAAACAATTGAATCCATTTTAGAATAAGGCTGTAACGAAACAACATGTGGAAAAAGTCTAGAGGTCTGAATATTTTCTGAATAAACTGTATTTTTATCTTTAACTCTGCATTGTTGGAAAGGACACGTTTAGTCAGCATTTCAACCCACCATCACGTTGTCTCATGTTATTTGTACTCCTGAACACAACCCACCATCACTGTGTCTCATGTTAATACTACTCCTATACACAACCCACCATCACTGTGTCTCATGTTAATACTACTCCTAAACACAACCCACCATCACTGTGTCTCATGTTAATACTACTCCTAAACACAACCCACCATCACTGTGTCTCATGTTAATACTACTCCTAAACACAACCCACCATCACTGTGTCTCATGTTAATACTACTCCTAAACACAACCCACCATCACTGTGTCTCATGTTAATACTACTCCTAAACACAACCCACCATCACTGTGTCTCATGTTAATACTACTCCTAAACACAACCCACCATCACTGTGTCTCATGTTAATCCTACTCCTAAACACAACCCACCATCACTGTGTCTCATGTTAATACTACTCCTAAACACAACCCACCATCACTGTGTCTCATGTTAATCCTACTCCTAAACACAACCCTCCATCACTGTGTCTCATGTTAATACTACTCCTAAACACAACCCACCATCACTGTGTCTCATGTTAATACTACTCCTAAACACAACCCTCCATCACTGTGTCTCATGTTAATACTACTCCTAAACACAACCCTCCATCACTGTGTCTCATGTTAATACTACTCCTAAACACAACCCACCATCACTGTGTCTCATGTTAATACTACTCCTAAACACAACCCTCCATCACTGTGTCTCATGTTAATACTACTCCTAAACACAACCCTCCATCACTGTGTCTCATGTTAATACTACTCCTAAACACAACCCACCATCACTGTGTCTCATGTTAATACTACTCCTAAACACAACCCACCATCATTGTCTCATGTTAATACTACTCCTAAACACAACCCACCATCACTGTGTCTCATGTTAATACTACTCCTAAACACAACCCACCATCACTGTGTCTCATGTTAATACTACTCCTAAACACAACCACTATCACTGTGTCTCATGTTAATACTACTCCTAAACACAACCCACCATCACTGTGTCTCATGTTAATACTACTCCTAAACACAACCCACCATCACTGTGTCTCATGTTAATACTACTCCTAAACACAACCCACCATCACTGTGTCTCATGTTAATACTACTCCTATACACAACCCACCATCACTGTGTCTCATGTTAATACTACTCCTATACACAACCCACCATCACTGTGTCTCATGTTAATACTACTCCTAAACACAACCCACCATCAATGTGTCTCATGTTAATACTACTCCTAAACACAACCCACCATCACTGTGTCTCATGTTAATACTACTCCTAAACACAACCCACCATCACTGTGTCTCATGTTAATACTACTCCTAAACACAACCCACCATCACTGTGTCTCATGTTAATACTACTCCTAAACACAACCCACCATCACTGTCTCATGTTAATACTACTCCTAAACACAACCCACCATCACTGTGTCTCATGTTAATTATTCTCCTTAACCCAACCCACCACCACAAGACTCTCTGGTCTTGGCCATTGTGGAGAGGTTGGAGTCTGTTTGATTGAGTGTGTGGACAGATGTCTTTTACACAAGTAACGAGTTCAAACAGGTGCAGTTAATACAGGTAATGTGTGGAGAACAGGAGGGCTTCTTAAAGAAAAACGAACAGGTCGGTGAGAGCCGGAATTCTTACTGGTTGGTAGGTGATCAAATACTTATGTCATGCAATAAAATGCAAAATAATTACTGATAAATCATACAATGTGATTTTCTGGATTTTTGTTTTAGATTCCGTCTCTCACAGTTGAAGTGTACCTATGATAAAAATGACAGACCTCTACATGCTTTGTAAGTAGGAAAACCTGCAAAATCGGCAGTGTATCAAATACTTATTCTCCCCACTGTATATGCATATCCTAGTTTCTGGGCCTGAGTAACAGGCAGTTTACTTTGGGCACCTCATTCATTCAAATTTCCGAATACTGCCCCCTATCCCAAATAAGGTTTTAAGATCCCATAAAACAGCGGCCATCTTCTCCAGCACTAACAAGGTGTCCCTTTGCACAAGAATGTTTATGCATGTGTGCTGTTGGTGAGAATACTTGTCTCACCTGGCTGGCTATCAGGTTAACACGGTGGTCATGTCTAGCAGTGTACAAATCCCCTGCACACACACACACTGCAGTGTTAAATTGTTTGTTCACTTTATGAATACTGGCCCTGATGTAACAACCAAAACAGAGCTCAAAACATAACAAGAAGTAAAATGATAAGTTACCCTCAAGTATATGACTTATTACTAAAAACAAATAACCAGAAACTATATTTCAAGATTTTGTCAAGAGTACTTACAGAGTGAAGTGAAGGGGAGAGGTCTTGTACAGTGAGTTAACTGTCTGGTAGTGAGTGGGAACTGCTAGTAAATGTCAGTTCTGTGGTTGATAGAAATTTATGTAGTCAGAACACAAGTAGCTGATACTGCCCAGAACTGTCCTTTCTTCCTCTTTAAGACATTAACATGCATGACGACCAGAACAGCATGTCAGAGAAGGGAGGTTAGTGTATTAAAATGGGCCCTACATTTCTATAATGGACAAAATGTCCCCCATTTCCACTTGTATAAAAATACAGAACCATGTCAACAATATGTTGACTATTCTATATGGAATGTTTATAATATCTTAGAATGTGTTGTCTTGTCCCTCTGAGTTCTACATGGAACAGGTCAAAGTTCCATTTGGTCAGTTCCATGATGTCATTCATTCTATTTTACAAACCCATTAGATTTACACTCCTCATCAGCTGCATCAAAGTGGTACTGAAGGTTCCAGTGTTCTAGACTAGAGCTCCACCTACTGGCATCTCAACATTACTGCACCATCCTAATAATAATGTCCTCAATAATGTTGGGCAAATAACAACGTTACAAACTGACAATACATCAGATAGATTGGTGAAACACAACACTGTCTACTTGACAAAGTCACATTTAATCACACAAACACTGATGTCTGTAGTACAACATGCCTCTATCATATTATGCTACACTGTTGACCCTTGTGTACAGTACTGGTAGTAGCATTAGTTAGCAGAGACATCAGTATCATCATCACCATAGTCTGCTGTATTGACTGCTGCTGTCCATATACTGTATAGTCTAATGTAGCTTGTTATCCATACATAGTTTAATGTAGCCTGTTATCTATACATATTCAATGTAGCCTGTTATCCATATAGTTTATTGTAGCCTGTTATTAATATATAGTCTAATGTAGCCTGTTATCCATATATAGTCTAATGTAGCCTGTTATCCATATATAGTCTAATGTAGCCTGTTATCCATATATAGTCTAATGCAGCCTGTTATCCATATATAGTCTAATGTAGCCTGTTATACATATATAGTCTAATGTAGCCTGTTATCTATATATAGTCTAATGTAGCCTGTTATCCATATATAGTCTAATGTAGCCTGTTATCCATATATAGTCTAATGTAGCCTGTTATCCATATATAGTCTAATGTAGCCTGTTATCCATATAGAGTCTAATGTTGTGGTGAAATCCTGCACAGATCCTTCACTGTGCGCTGCCACTTTAAGAGCACATCAGCAGTCAGGAAGGAGGAAATAAAGCTCTTCTGGCTCTCTGTGTGGAGCTGTTGGTTGGTGCACAGTGTGTGCAACTCTGCAGAAGTCCTGTTTATTTTCAGTGTGCTTAGTTGTAAGTGTAAAGTTGATCGCCGGTGTTACCTCTCCAGGTCGTGGTTTTAAAATAATTATTTTTCCAAGGTGTTGAAGTTAATTTCACTTTTAGGTTCTGAATGAAAGATGAAAAGAGGTGATTTATAGACATCTTTGTTTGGGCCAAATGAAAGCTGGTCCAGACCGGGCAAAATCTCAAACAAACACAGACGTCTATGATTGGTTCAGATTTGGTCCGGACCAGACCAAAAACCAACGTCCGTGAACGTGGAAATCAGGGCCGGTCTGGAATGCACAAAAAAAACATCCAAAAGGTGTCCGTGTTGGACGGTGCACTGAGGTAAGCCAGTTCCAAAAGGTGTCCGTGTTGGACGGTGCACTGAGGTAAGCCAGTTCCAAAAGGTGTCCGTGTTGGACGGTGCACTGAGGTAAGCCAGTTCCAAAAGGTGTCCGTGTTGGACGGTGCACTGAGGTAAGCCAGTTCCAAAAGGTGTCCGTGTTGGACGGTGCACTGAGGTAAGCCAGTTCCAGAAGGTGTCCGTGTTGGACGGTGCACTGAGGTAAGCCAGTTCCAAAAGGTGTCCGTGTTGGACGGTGCACTGAGGTAAGCCAGTTCCAAAGGTGTCCGTGTTGGACGGTGCACTGAGGTAAGCCAGTTCCAAAAGGTGTCCGTGTTGGACGGTGCACTGAGGTAAGCCAGTTCCAAAAGGTGTCCGTGTTGGACGGTGCACTGAGGTAAGCCAGTTCCAAAAGGTGTCCGTGTTGGACGGTGCACTGAGGTAAGCCAGTTCCAGAAGGTGTCCGTGTTGGACGGTGCACTGAGGTAAGCCAGTTCCAAAAGGTGTCCGTGTTGGACGGTGCACTGAGGTAAGCCAGTTCCAAAGGTGTCCGTGTTGGACGGTGCACTGAGGTAAGCCAGTTCCAAAAGGTGTCCGTGTTGGACGGTGCACTGAGGTAAGCCAGTTCCAAAAGGTGTCCGTGTTGGACGGTGCACTGAGGTAAGCCAGTTCCAAAAGGTGTCCGTGTTGGACGGTGCACTGAGGTAAGCCAGTTCCAGAAGGTGTCCGTGTTGGACGGTGCACTGAGGTAAGCCAGTTCCAAAAGGTGTCCGTGTTGGACGGTGCACTGAGGTAAGCCAGTTCCAAAAGGTGTCCGTGTTGGACGGTGCACTGAGGTAAGCCCGTTCCAAAAGGTGTCCGTGTTGGACGGTGCACTGAGGTAAGCCCGTTCCAAAAGGTGTCCGTGTTGGACGGTGCACTGAGGTAAGCCAGTTCCAAAAGCTGTCCATGTTGGACGGTGCACTGAGGTAAGCCAGTTCGGACATGACCAAAAAATATGTCCAAAAGGTGTCGGCCTGTTCTTACGGGGGGGTTTTCTACCACGTCGGACCACAATGGAATTTTATGATTGCACATCCATTTGGTAGGTTCACCGTTTGTAAAAACTGGCCGTTTCATCAAATTAAATCGTCCTGATTCATGTGACTAATCAAAATGGCTAATTATTAAGCTCTGAATATCAGCCACCCAACTCCTACTCCTAAACACAACCCACCATCACTGTGTCTCATGTTAATTTTACTCCTAAACACAACCCACCATCACTGTGTCTCTTGTTAATACTACTCCTAAACACAGTCCACCACAACTGTGTCTATACTACTCCTAAAGCTCTTACAAAGCATTCATTCAATCACTAATATCTCTTACTTTAGTCTATTTTCAAAATGTCTCCACAACAATCTGTTGCTCTGAGAGCTCTTAAAATAGCATGTACAAGTCTTTATGTGAAACCACATGTCCAACGTACATCCCAACTTTTGTGGCAGACAATCAAGCTCAGTACTTGTGCCAAACATGTTGGTCGTGACTGTATATCCCACAATTTGATTAATATGTAAAAATACATTTACACACGCACACACACGCACACACACGTACACACACGCACACACACGCACACACACGCACACACACACACACACGAACACACACACACACTCACACTCACACTCACACACACACACACACACACGTACACACACGTACACACACGTACACACACACTCACACACACTCACACACACACACACACACAGTTATTCTTGACCCTGTTATACTATGACAGTGAACATGACCCTATTGAATGGAGATCTGGGTATTACTGGTATACTCTACTGATCATGTTTTAAACATGGAAATGAATAAACTGAACTAAACTAAACACATGAAACCCCAGTCCAGGGTCTGTATTCACAAAGTGTATCAGAGTAGGAGAGCTGATCTGGGATCAGTTTAGCCTTTTAGATCATAATTATATGGACCGTCTGAGACACTTTATGAATACAGGCCCTGATGTAACAACCAAAACACAGTTCAATATAAACCAACAAGTACAAAGATACAGGAAGTAATTTGATGTTTGGCTAAAAACAACAAAAGTAAACCATATTTCAAGATATCATCAAGTGTACTTACAGAGTGAAGTGAAGAGGAGAGGTCTTGAACAGTTAGTCAACTTACTGTCACTGCGTGGAAACAAGAAGTAGTCTACTGTAAGTGTTAGTAGAAGCAGGCGTAGCCTAAGTGTGAGTTCTGTGGTTGACACATTTTAAAGTAGTCTAGTCAGGTCATTAACATGCAGGAACAGCATGTCACATAAGGGATGTTACTGTATCTAAATAGAAAATGGTCTAAAGTCAGAATACTGTAGTTGCATGTCTTTATTTGAGGAGTGGACCTACATGTTTTACAAGAGACAAAATGTGACCCATTCCCATCACTCCTCATCAGCTGGTACTGAAGGTTCCAGGAGTCCTGAGGGGAGGAGATATCCACTACTGGAATCATCATGGGAGGAGATGTCCACTACTGGAATCCTCATGGGAGGAGATGTCCACTACTGGAATCATCATGGGAGGAGATGTCCACTACTGGAGTCCTGAGGGGAGGAGATGTCCACTACTGGAATCATCATGGGAGGAGATATCCACTACTGGAATCATCATGGGAGGAGATGTCCACTACTGGAATCATCATGGGAGGAGATGTCCACCAGCGGAATCCTCATGGGAGGAGATGTCCACTACTGGGGTCCTGAGGGGAGGAGATGTCCACTACTGGAATCATCATGGGAGGAGATGTCCACTACTGGAATCATCATGGGAGGAGATGTCCACCAGCGGAATCCTCATGGGGGGACATGTCCACTACTGGAATCCTCATGGGAGGAGATGTCCACTACTGGAATCCTCATGGGAGGAGATGTCCATCACTGGAGTTATGAGAGGAGGAGAGGTCCACTGCTGGAGTCATGAGGGGAGGAGAGGTCAACTGGAGTCATGAGGGGAGGAGAGGTCAACTGGAGTCATGAGGGGAGGAGAGGTCCACCACTGGAGTAATGGTGGGAGGAGAGGTCCACCACTGGAGTCCTGAGGGGAGTAGAGGTCCACCACTGGAGTCCTGAGGGGAGGAGAGGTCCACCACTGGAGTCATGAGGGGAGTAGAGGTCCATCACTGGAGTACTGAGGGGAGGAGAGGTCCACCACTGGAGTACTGAGGGGAGGAGAGGTCCACCACTGGAGTACTGAGGGGAAGAGAGGTCCACCACTGGAGTCCTGAGGAGACACTGGAGTCCAGAAGAGAGGAGAGGTCTTCCACTGGAGTCCTGAGGGGAGGAGAGGTCCATCACTGGAGTCATGAGGGGAGGAGAGGTCCATCACTGGAGTCATGAGGGGAGTAGAGGTCCATCACTGGAGTACTGAGGGGAGGAGAGGTCCACCACTGGAGTACTGAGGGGAGGAGAGGTCCACCACTGGAGTACTGAGGGGAAGAGAGGTCCACCACTGGAGTCCTGAGGAGACACTGGAGTCCAGAAGAGAGGAGAGGTCTTCCACTGGAGTCCTGAGGGGAGGAGAGGTCCATCACTGGAGTCATGAGGGGAGGAGAGGTCCACCACTGGAGTCCTGAGGGGAGGAGAGGTCCACCAGCGCAATCCTGAGGGGAGGAGAGGTCCACCACTGGAGTCATGAGGGGAGGAGAGGTCCACTACTGGAGTCATGAGGGGAGGAGAGGTCTACCACTTGAGTCCTGAGGAGACACTGGAGTCCAGAAGAGAGGAGAGTTCCACCACTGGAGTCCTGAGGGGAGGAGAGGTCCACCACTGGAGTCATGAGGGGAGGAGAGGTCCACTACTGGAGTCATGAGGGGAGGAGATGCCCTCCCCTCCAGAAACATTGTAGCTAAACCTCACAATAAATCAATGTTAGATGTACAGCATGTATTTCTTTATTGTCATGTTTTGGTTAAATCAGAAATAATGGCTATGCTCACTGTGGTGGGGTCTGGTAGTGCAGTCTGTATATACTATGCCCCCTGTGGTGGGGTCTGGTAGTGCAGTCTGTATATACTATGCCCCCTGTGGTGGGGTCTGGTAGTGCAGTCTGTATATACTATGCCCCCTGTGGTGGGGTCTGGTAGTGCAGTCTGTATATACTATGCCCCCTGTGGTGGGGTCTGGTAGTGCAGTCTGTATATACTATGCCCCTTGCGGTGGGGTCTGGTAGTGCAGTCTGTATATACTATGCACCTATATACTTGCCCCTTTTTTATGAGCATGGCCTTATTTCTATCACAGCATTTTGGATGACGGTCATTCATATTCCGTTCACCCAGCTTAATGTAACATCAATACATTTAAGCTACTCCATGTCATGATACTCTAGTGTTCCTTATAGCCATCATGAGGTTGTTACAACCGAGCCTATGAATGAACGGCTACAACGTAGGTTCACAGGTCGAGCGAAATATTTGAGTATTCAATGTGACAGACAGTGACACATTCAATACCGCCTTGCACACTCTGGCCTGCATCTAGCTGATCTAGGATGTAATTATTCGTCCGACAGTTGCAAACAAGAGTTTCTCTTTGACAAATTCAGGTAATGTTTACCCCCATTTCGTTCCATTTGCTTTCTTTAAAACAACTTTTTTCAACAGAATAGGTGGAATGAATTCACCTCTGATCACATTCAAACACAGTTCATTTTCAAAACAGACACATACAAACAGCATGATCACATTGGCAATTATAGAATTCCTTCTCGCATCTCTGAATTATACTCCTCTCACCTTTTGCCTTCACTTGTGGACTTCAGTGCACAACACATCAGCTGTCTGTGAGCAGGAGAAAAAACCTTTGATTGGTCGGACAACATGTCAGTTCATGCTGCAAGAGCTCTGATAGGTTGGAGGACATCGTCCGGAAGTTGTCATAATTACTTTGTAAGTCTATGGAAGGGGTTGAGAACCATGAGCCTCCTCGGTTCTGTATTGAAGTCATTGTACCCAGAGGAGGACGAAAACTAGCTGTCCTCCGGTTACACCATGGTGCTACCCTGCAGAGTGCTGTTGAGGCTACTGTAGACCTTCATTGCAAAACAGCTTGTTTTAGTGAAAATAAATACTGGCCGTGCTCATACAGCTGAATACCCTTCACTGGAGGAACACACAAAGGGATAAACAAGAGTCATTTCAGTAAATATAAATGATATTTCTGAGGTTAATAAGACAACTAAGCAGCACTGCCTCTGTGTTTGAGTAATCAACTCGACACTAAGATTATATTATTTGAATCAGCTGTGTAGTGCTTGGGCAAAAACCAAAACGTTCACACCTTGGGGTCCCCAGGACTGAGTTGAGGAGACGCTGGCCGAGCCACTCATGGTTAAATGATTCAATGTCGCCATCATGTGTCTAATAGGCAGAAATAGAAGAAACAAGAGCTGAGTGGAAATAGTTATGAATCAATGTATTAATAGTTGATCAAATAATGTGTGTATTTATTGTCTTAAATGTTGATCTTATTTACAACATGATGCTTATACTGTATTGACACTAAACCACGCTGTAAAAACTGCAAATGTAAACATGTATTTAACGTATATAAAATACATAATAATGATAGTTAATAATGAAAAATGTGATGACAAAACACGTGATATCATGAAACTGAACAATATATTATTATGTAATATAAAATTATAATTAATATAAAATGTAAAAAACTGCAAATGTTTAAATGTATGTAATGTGCTGATTACATGTTTTTAAACAAAAAAAATCTAAAATCTAAAATCTATAATAAGTAATAATGTCTAACAGCAATACAAAGTAAATCATCCTTAAACACATCAGGAGAAACTTAGTCGGGGCTCCTGAGTGGTGCAGTGGTCTAAGACACTGCACCACAGTTACTAGCTGTGCCACTAGAGATCCTGGTTTGAGTCGGCCGCGACCGAGAGACCCATCAGGCGGTGGATAACTGGCCCAGCGTCTTCCGGGTTAGGGAAGGGTTTGGTAGGCAGGGACGTCCTTGTTCCATTGCGCTCTAGCGACTCCTGTGGCGTGTCGGGTGTGACACAGTCGCCAGGTGCAAGGTGTTTCCTCTGACACATCAGTGTGGCTGGCTTCCAGGTTCTGTGGGCAGTGTGGCTTGGATGGATTATGTTACGGAGGACGCGTGGCTCTTGACCTTCGACTCTCCCAAGTCCATACGGGAGTTGGACTGGACATGATAACAGGCTACACTAGACTATATATGGATAACATGCTACATTCAACTATATATGGATAACAGGCTACATTAGACTATATATGGATAACATGCTACATTAGACTATATATGGATAACAGGCTACATTAGACTATATATGGGTAACATGCTACATTCAACTATATATGGATAACATGCTACATTAGACTATGGATAACAGGCTACATTAGACTATATATGGGTAACAGGCTACATTAGACTATATATGGGTAACAGGCTACATTAGACTATATATGGGTAACAGGCTACATTAGACTATATATGGATAACAGGCTACATTAGACTATATATGGGTAACAGGCTACATTAGACTATATATGGATAACAGGCTACATTAGACTATATATGGATAACAGGCTACATTAGACTATATATGGATAACAGGCTACATTAGACTATATATGGGTAACAGGCTACACTAGACTATATATGGGTAACAGGCTACACTAGACTATATATGGATAACAGGCTACATTAGACTATATATGGATAACAGGCTACATTAGACTATATATGGATAACAGGCTACATTAGACTATATATGGATAACAGGCTACATGAGACTATATATGGATAACAGGCTACATTAGACTATATATGGATAACAGGCTACATTAGACTATATATGGATAACAGGCTACATTAGACTATATATGGATAACAGGCTACTTTAGACTATATATGGATAACAGGCTACATTAGACTATA
This sequence comes from Oncorhynchus masou masou, assembly GCF_036934945.1. NCBI lineage: Eukaryota > Metazoa > Chordata > Actinopteri > Salmoniformes > Salmonidae > Oncorhynchus > Oncorhynchus masou. Next base: position 100,679 of record NW_027005658.1, on the reverse strand, counting down.
TATGGATAACATGCTACATTAGACTATATATGGATAACAGGCTACTTTAGACTATATATGGATAACAGGCTACATTAGACTATATATGGATAACAGGTTACATTATACAATATTTTGACAACAGGCTACAATAAACTATGTATGGATAACATGCTATATTAGACTATGTATGGCTAACAGGATATTTTAATGTGCGTAAACATACAGTATACTTAACAGTGATGTAATGTATTCTCTAACTACCAGTTGGACAAAATGGTGGACTGTCATTCTCTAACTACTAGTTGGACAAAATGGTGGACTGTCATTCTCTAACTACCAGTTGGACAAAATGGTGGACTGTCATTCTCTAACTACTAGTTGGACAAAATGGTGGACTGTCATTCTCTAACTACTAGTTGGACAAAATGGTGGACTGTCATTCTCTAACTACCAGTTGGACAAAATGGTGGACTGTCATTCTTTAACTACTAGTTGGACAAAATGGTGGACTGTCATTCTCTAACTACTAGTTGGACAAAATGGTGGACTGTCATTCTCTACCAGTTGGACAAAATGGTGGACTGTCATTCTCTAACTACTAGTTGGACAAAATGGTGGACTGTCATTCTCTAACTACTAGTTGGACAAAATGGTGGACTGTCATTCTCTAACTACCAGTTGGACAAAATGGTGGACTGTTATTCTTATATCAGGCAATAATCTCACTGCCTGGTCTGAACTCGTTAACTGTCAGATATATTATTGTCAATCATCGACATTCCAGAATGTTCTATCTCTCAGTGTTCTGGATTGGAATGCCATCACTGACTGAATTACCCTCCACACTCCAAACATAGATGTTGCTCCTTCTGAAAGTGTCTGTGGAGTTTTTGTACCGACATGATAATAATGATGAAGATGAATGAACCACTATTGCTATACAAACTAATGTAAATGTCTTATTTGTAGTTACTGTATGTAGTGAAAGTACAAGAGGTGTGATTTTGAAAGCGTTTCACTTTCTCTCCACTGAAGATTCTGTTATAACAAGGTAAAAACAATGACAATGAAGTTCATTCTTAAAAGTCTATTTAAAAAAATGTAACAACACAGTTTACAAAAAATAAAATTTGATAAAAGCAATAAGAAACATTGCATCAAGCAGAACTCTTTCCTGGACGTTGAGGCAAAAGTCTCACAAGTTTGATGATTGTTTCAGAAACATAACATAAAAAAGATAGAATTATATACAATGCATTGGGAAAGTATTCAGACCCCTTGACTTTTTTCAAATTTTGATATGTTACAGCCTTATTCTAAAATAGATTAAATAAAAAATATACCACACTATCCCCATAATGGCAAAACAAAAACAGGTTTTTAGAAAGGTTTGCAAATGTATTAAAACTAAAAAACAGAAATACATTATTTAGATAAGTGTTCAGACCTTTTGATTTGAGACTCGAAATTGAACTCAGCTGCATCCTGTTTCTATTAATCATCCTTGAGATGTTTCTACAACTTGATTGGAGTCCATCTGTAATACATTAAATTAACTGGACATGATTTGGAAAGGCACACACCTGTCTACAAGGTCCCACAGTTTGCAGTGCATGTCAGAGCAAAAATAATGAGGTCGAAGGATTTGTCTCTAGAACTCCGAGACAGGATTGTGCTGAGGCACAGATCTGGGGAAGGGTACCAAAACATTTCTGTATTTTTTAATGTCCAAGAAAACAGTGGCCTCCATCATTCTTAAATAGAAGACGTTTGGAACCACCAAGACTCTTCCTAGAGCTGGCCGCCTGGCCAAACTGATCAATCGGGGGAGAAGGGCCTTGGTCAGCGAGGTGACCTAGAACCCAATGTTCACTCTGACAGAGCTCCAGAGTTCCTCTGTGGAGATGAGAGAGCCTTCAAGAAGGACAGCCATATCTGCAGCACTCCACCAATCAGGCCTTTATGGTAGAGTGGCCAGACAGAAGCAGAAGCCAATGGCACATGAAAACCTGCTTGGAGGTTGCCTAAAGGCAACTAAAGACTCTCAGAACATGAGAAACAAGATTATCTGGTCTGATGAAACCTGAATGCAAAGCATCGCCACTGGAGGAAACCTGGCACCATCCCTACGTTAAAGCATGGTGGTGGCAGCATCATGCTGTAGGGATATTTCTCAGCGGCAGGGACTGGGAGACTAGTCAGGATCGAGGGAAAGATGAATGGAGAAATGTACAGAGAGATCCTTGACAAAAACTAGCTCCAGAGGGCTCAGGGCCTCAGACTGGGGTGAAGGTTCAACCTTCCAATAGGACAAGGACCCTAAGCATACAGCCAAGACAAAGCAGGAGTTGCTTCGGGAGAAATCTCAATGTCCTTGAGTGGCCCAGCCAGAGCCCGGACTTGAACCTGATTGAACATCCCTGGAGAGACCTGGAAATATCTGTTCAGCGACGCTCCCCATCCAACACGACCAAGCTTGAGAGGATCTGGCGATAAGAATGGGAGAAATTCCCCAAATACAGGTGTGCCACGCTTGTAGCGTCATACCCAAGAAGACTCGAGGCTGTAATCGCTGCCAAAGGTGCTTTGAAAAGGAATGATTAAAGGGTCTGAAAACTTATGTAAATGTGATATTGCAGTTTTTTTGTATTTATACATTTGCAAAATTGTCTAAAAATATTTTTTGCTTTAGCATTATGAGTTTAGTGTGTTGATTGATGAGGAGAGAACTATTTCATCAATTTGAGCAAAAGTTAGAAACATCACAACATGTGGAAAAAGTCAAGGGGTCTGAATACTTTCCGAATGCACTGTAAGATATAAATGGAACTCAAGGTTACCTACGTCAGAAATACAATATTTTTCAACGTAAAATATATATAAAAAATGTTAAGGTCCCTTAAGGTCCATATTCATCATTGTTTCAGAGTCATAACTGACCCTAGATCAGAACTCCTACTCTACATTTGAATAGAGTCGTCCTGTGGCTCAGTTGGTACAGCATGGTGCATGGGTTCAATTCCTGCTGGGACTTCCCATACGAAAAGTGTTTTCAAACATGACTAATGACTTGGATAAAAGTGTCTACTCGATGGCATATATTATTAAATACTATTATAAACTGGGTAGTTTTGGCCCTGGATGCTGATTGGCTGAAACAGCATTTCAGAAGTCTATACTGTATATCAGACAATATACCACGGGTATGACGTAAAAAGACTTGTTTACTGTTCTATTTATGTTGTCAACCAGTTTAAAATAAGCCGTGGAACAGTATGTTGGTCATATAACACAAACCCCTGAAGTACCTTGTTGCCATTATAAACTGAAGCAATAAGGCCTGAGGAGGTGTGGTATATGGCCAATATACTACCGCTAAGGGCTGTTCTTATGCACAATGCAACGCGGAGTGCTTGGATGCACCACAAACCCTGAGGTGCCTTGTTTTAAACTGGTTACCAATGTACTTAGACCAGTAAATACAAATGTTAATACCCATGGTATACGGTCTGGTATACCACACCTGTCAGCCAATCAGCATTCAGGGCTCAAACCACCCAGTTTATAATGGTCAATATTCCACACCTCCACAGGCATTATATCACTTAGTTTAGATATACAGGTCCAGATATACAAGGTTTTTGTCAAACTTGTTCTGTTCAGGTCTTCTTCTTTCTGGGTTTGTTGTGTTCAGGTCTTCTTGATTCTGGGTTTGTTGTTTTCAGGTCTTCTTGGTTCTGGTTTCGTTGTGTTCAGGTCTTCTTGGTTCTGGGTTTGTTGTGTTCAGGTCTTCTTGGTTCTGGGTTTGTTGTGTTCAGGTCTTCTTGGTTCTGGGTTTGTTGTGTTCAGGTCTTCTTGGTTCTGGGTTTGTTGTGTTCAGGTCTTCTTGGTTCTGGGTTTGTTGTGTTCAGGTCTTCTTGGTTCAGGGTTTGTTGACTGTACTGTAGAGAACAGAGGAGTCCTCCTCAGCTGCTTGTGCTGCTGCGGGTCTGAAGAGAGAAACAAAAATGAAACAAAAATAGTGTCCCAAATGGTGTCACCCTATAGGGCTCTGTCTAAAGTAGTGCACTAAATAGGGAATAGGGTGCCATTTGGAACAGAAGAACAGTTGCTCAAAACCATCATCACATCTCTCCCTCATTATAGACATGTCATAGTAACTGTCCTGAGATGTCCATTGTTGGGTTCATAGTTTGGCTTCATAGTTTTCACTAGGGGTCAACTGTTTTGCTTATTGATGACATCTCCTACAATAAACTGCAGCATATGAATGACCTTAATGCAGAATATGCTCACCAGGTGGCAGCACTGGGGAGGTTGAATTTCAAAGCAGCGTACTGGACATCCTCATCCTCTTTCTGGGGTTGAAGCAGCTGGACGGTGGAGTACAGAGGCATTTCATGGTTTTTGGGACGAGAGAAGTGGACGCTGGCGTAGTGAACATCATCCTGGTCGTATGTGGACTCTGTCTGTGCTGCAGTAGAGGTCATGGCCATGTTTGAGATGTTGTCATACACTGGACTAGAGTCTCCCTGATGGAGAGAGAGGACAGACAACATGAGGAGTGGAAATGTTCCACAAAGAATACAGTCATCACAGTCTCCTTCTGATTCCATCAGACTCACATGTCCATCGTCTGCTGTGTCTCTTGTGACATAGGTGGGTTTGGAGGCCTTCTTCCTGTTTTGCACATTAATAATGAATAAATAAATTAATAAATTAATGAAGTTAACAACAAATCAGAGGGCTACATTTAAATAATGAACAAAATAAAAAGATACATTTAAACAAATCTGAGTGTTAAGGTGAAAGAATAATACAAATATCAGTGTTCCTTCTTCACTCACCTGAACAACATGAGTCCAGAGAGACAGAGGATGAGAACCAGAACAACCACTATGATCCCTACAGCTGCAATCAGAACTGAGGTCTGTTTCCCTATAATACAATATGGATGATATGAGTACATGGCATTATATAATAAACTAAAAATAAACTATAATACAGGACAGTAATGCAATACTTGTTAAGGGATCTTATAACCCAATGTATAGCTATAAACTAAGGTGTAATAAGCCAAAACATAATGATTAAAATTAGCTTGAAACATGTAGTTTTGTATTGAAGATGTAACTTTACCTGCTACAATGATCATCAGAGCTGTAGAGTTATTAGATGCTATTATATTCTCAGCCTCACAGTAATATTCTCCTCTGTCCTCAGAGATGATGTTAGTGATGTTGTAACTCTGTCCTGATGCCTTTGGTGAGGCTACGTTCTTCTTGTACCAGGTGTATTTGTCCACAGGTGGGTTGGCATCACTGCTGCAGGTCAGAGTCACTGAACTGCCCTCCACTATTTCACCAGAGGGACTGACTGACACTGAGGTGTTCCTTGGTCCATCTGATTTAAAAGACAGTGGATTTAGTAAGAGAACTAATTAGGTCAGTTAAACATATTCTATACATTTTCCACAAATGTACTTTTCCACACAATGACTTTTAGCTCCATCCTCTTATTGAAGATTCTCTATTCAAGTATCATGTGGAGCCAATATCTGTCACTACAATGTTAATATACCAAACTAAAGGGTTAAACCCAATGTACTTACATGTGACAGTGAGAGTCTCTTCATCAGAGGGGAGATCCTCATGTCCTTCTACAGAACAGGAGTATCTGCCTGTATCCTCACTGCTGACTGAGAACAGGATATAGACAGGAGAGGAGGTGTTGCTGTTTGGTATAGGCTGTCCATTCTTATACCAACTGTAGACTGTGATGGGGTCCAGTGTACAGTTGGTTCTACATCTCAGTGTGACTCTCTCCCCCTCTGACACAGATGTAGGATCCATCTCCAACACAACATCTAGAGTAAAAGGAACCACATCATTATTCTCCTCCTTTGTGTCTGTATAGCTGCCCTTCATAAGGTCATTACAGTCATTCATTTAATGAATTTGAAGGATTTAGTCAGGATAGTCAACTCCGGAATATTTTCCACTGTTTCCCAGGAAGTCCTGGGTTTAATAGAACCAATTTAATCAGATTAAAACACAACATTCTGATTAGCTTACATACAAAAGCACAGCTAAAATCACAGCAAAAACTGAAGCACACACGTTAAATGCATTAGCATACATACAATACCACACTCACATTACAGCTATCTAGATATGTGTCATAGATGTGAGATGAGTGACAGATTACCTGTGACAGTCAGAGAGACAGGTGAGCCATGAAACTTTCCTCCAGATGTTATGAATCTGAACCTGAACCCAGCAGAGTCACTCAATCTCAGGTCTGTGATTCTCAGGGTACAGTCACTCTCCTTATCCCCAAGGTACTCTATATGACCCTCATACCCTGGCACTGAGCTCAGATCTTCAGCCTCCATACCAGACCATTTAGTAAACCAGAAAGTTTGTTTGATCTCATGGTAACTGGGATATGTGTAAGAGCAGGATATGTCCACTGTTGACCCCTTCAAAGCACAGATCTTCTGATGGGTGTAAGTCACACTCCAACACTTCTGACCTGAAATACAAGACAATATAACACCTTTATAAAATTCTTCATTACAATATCTACTGTATACACTTATGCTGTTACGTTCCCCAGCAAGAAAACCTCAAATGTAACCAAAACAAAAGTGGGAATTAATAAAAGAGTCACTGACAAAGACAAAAATGAGACCTGTAGTGGCTTCCTTTCGTCTTTACCATAGCCACTGCCCAAGCCTGAAGCGGGGTTGTTTGGTACGCATACAGTCCACACTCAAGGTTTCCCAAACGGCCAAACATTCGATGACATCCAGGGATATGGTGCAACAAAAATGTTTATTCTTCTTATATCTAACAAATAAGTTATTCTCCAATCAACTTAAAGCAGAGAATACTTGATATGGAAAATACATATTATGACCTGTATGTATGGATGTATGTATGGATGTATGTATGGATGTATGGTCAAAAAACTATACCGCTCCCGCATCTAGCAAGGACTCCCTCTCCCGAAGGCCCAACTTCCTGCCTTTATCCTAACACACTTACCACAATACAATGAATAGGCAAGAGGGGGGGACAAAAACTGAGTTACACAAACGACAAATGAATATATCTCAAATCAGGTAAATATAAATCATAATGGTACGTACCTAATATTTCATCATTTACATTAATATTTAATATATTTACACAAATATACATGGAGCTCCATATGTTCAGTCTTTTACACAAATATGTCCAAATCGGCTCTAACATACCGGCCCCTAATTGTTGACTGCCTGAATGCACAACAATTACTTAATATTCAGACATAGAGCCAATACACAAAACATTCTATACCAGAGCACGATTACAGTTGATAGCTATATACAAATATACAAGGTGCCATATAGAAAAATAGTCCATAGATCTCAGTCTGAGTTGAAGTGTAAAGGTGTTCAACTTCCAAAAATGTCAAGAGTTTGACGTCCAAAAATGTTTGACATCAAAGAATGTAAGAGTACGACATCAACGAATCAGAGGTGCACGTGATTCTAAGATGGAGCACTGTGTGTGTGTGTGTGTGTGTGTTTCACTCAGTCGCCTCAAGGAGCAGACAGAGTTTATTGATAGGTCTCTGTAAGATATTGGTCTTAGTCTTAACCATGACGTTCCGGACAAGACCTTTGGCCCCTGGCAAGGCCTCCACCACACGCCCCATTAGCCAGGAGTTCCTTGGGGCGGTGTCGTCGACGATGACCACGAGGTCACCAGGACTGAAGTTTCTCTTAGTTTTGTTCCACTTGTTCCGCTCCTGCATAAGTGGAAGATACTCCCTGATCCATCTCTTCCAGAAGAGGTCAGTGATATATTGTACTTGCTTCCATCTCCTTCGTGTGTATAGGTCGCTTCTCTGGAATAGTCCTGGTGGCAGGACTGGCTTAGCTTTCAGATGAAGCAGATGGTTCGGAGTCAGGGGTTCTAGATCATTAGGGTCATTTGTTACAGTAGTGATTGGTCTGTCGTTCATAATCGCCTCAACTTCACACAAGGCGGTCTGCAAAGCCTCATCATCCAGTACTTGCTCTTTAAGGACTGAATAGAGGATCTTTTTCACCAGTCGGATCAACCTCTCCCATACCCCCCATGGTGGGCTCCAGAGGGAGGGTTGAATGACCATGTCACTCCTTCCTTCAGTAATTCATTTTGAATCTTGCTGTGATCCAGCTCTTTCATAGCTTCCCCTAGCTCTCTGTGTGTTCCAACAAAGTTGGTGCCATTGTCTGTTCTGATACTTGTTACTGGGCCCCTTCGACAGATGAACCTGCGCAGGGCATTGATGCAGGAATCAGTATCCAGATAACTAGCAACTTCTAGATGGACAGCTCGACTCACAAGGCAAGTAAAGATCACACCATACCGCTTCACATGAACGCGGCCTCGCTTCACCTCTATGGGGCCGAAGTAATCTATGCCCACATGGGTGAAAGGCGGCAAATCAGGTGACACCCGATCTTGTGGAAGGTCGGCCATCTTCTGCTCTCCAGCTCTAGCTTGCATCCGCCTGCAAAAGACACAGCTCTTAAGGATCTTCCTTGCTAAAGAGTTGGCACAGGGTATCCAATATCGCTGGCGAAGTCTAGAAAGCATGTGACCTCTCCCAGAGTGGCCAACCTGCTCATGGATATGGAGTAAGATCAGTCTAGAGATGTAGGAGTCTTTTGGAAGTATCATAGGATTCTTTAGTTCCGTAGGCATAGCAGCTTTGCTTAACCTTCCTCCTACTCTCAGAATGCCATTGTCAACAATTGGATCAAGCTTACAGATTGAGCCACTTCTCTTGGCACATTGTTTTCCTTTCACAACTAGTGCAATTTCTTGTTTAAAGTGCTGTCGTTGTTCAAATCGGATGATGACCTTTTCTGCTTCATCTAGGTCATCCACAGACAGACTTTCTTTTCCAAACGTCAGTTTGAACTTGTCAATTTGTTCCTTCAGTGAGTTTGTCAGACTCTGATCTGGATCAGTTTGAGAGAGAATTTTCCTTTTCTGGCTTAACTGTAGAAGACGTTTCTTCAGTTTCAGCATCCAGGCAACTGCTTTCTTCAAGCTGTTCCATGTTGAATAGTACTCAATCAGTTTGCTGGTTGGACTCTTTTCTTCCACACTTGTACTGTTTACGATTACGTCTTCCCTCACCTCTGGATCATCCGGAGGGATGGAGTTAAGCTCCTCGGGGACTTTCGGCCATTGAGTTTCTGGTTTCTCCAGGAATTCTGGTCCATTGCGCCATCTCTTTGAGTTCAGGAACATTTCAACATGTAATCCTCTTGAGGCATCATCGGCTGGGTTGTGTTTGGAGTTCAAATACCTCCACTGTTTTGCTTTCGATAGGTCACGGATCATAGCAACCCTATTAGCCACAAAGGTATGGAATCTCTTGGTATCATTACGGATGTATTTTAGCACAGACTGGCTGTCAGTCCAAAAGTTGACTCCTCAAGTTCAATCTGGAGCTCCAACCTTAACATCCTGTCCACTCGCACTGCCAATGTTGCTGCAGCAAGTTCCAGTCTGGGGATTGTCATCTGCTTGAGTGGAGTCACCCTTGATTTCCCCAGGATGAATGCAATGTGAACCTTTTCCGTACCGTTTGTGAACCTAAGGTAGCTTGCCGTGCCATAACCTTGTTCACTTGCATCACCGAAGTGATGCAGCTGTGCCGTCATGACTTGACCAAAGTTCTCAGGCTTCATACACCTGTCTATCTGGAATCTGGAGAGCTGGTCCAGCTCGGAGAGCCATCTCTGCCATGAAATAGAGTGTTCTTCAGGGATGACTTCGTCCCATCCACACTTTAGCTTGCAGAGCACTTGAAGAATTTGCTTTGCCTTTAATACAAATGGGGCGAGGAAACCTAATGGATCATAAATAGAGCTGACAGTTGAGAGAATACCTCTTCTTGTAAGGGGTCTGTTCTTGACAGTGACCCGGAAGGTAAATGCATCTCTTTCAATGTTCCATCGGATTCCAAGTGCTCTTTCAACAGGCAGCTTTTCTCTGTCCAGGTCCAATTCCTTTATCTGCTTGGCTTTGTGTTCATCAGGGATAGAAGCCAGCTCAGTGCGGCTGTTGCTGACCCACTTGGTCAATTTGAACCCACCCTGAGAGCACACAACCCTGAGGTTTTTTGTGAGGGCTATGGCTTGTTCTTCTGTGGCCACTGACTTGAGGCAGTCATCAACATAGAAGTTGGACTTGACTGTTTGGATCACCTCTTCATTGTACCTCTCACAGATGTCTTCTGCAGTCTTTTGCAGTGCAAAGTTTGCACAACTTGGAGAGGATATAGCACCGAAAAGATGAACCTTCATTCTGTACTCCTCCAATCTTTTGTTAGTATCACCGTCCGGCCACCATAGGAATCGCAGGAAGTCTAAGTAATCTTCATGGACACGTACTTGATGGAACATTCCTTCGATGTCTGCCATCATGGCAATGTGTTCTTGCCGAAATCTTAGCAAGACTCCTATAAGCGTGTTTGCCAGGTCAGGGCCTTGAAGGAGTTCACTGTTAAGAGATGTACCTTTATAGGATGATGAACAGTCAAACACTACTCGTATCGTTCCTTTGCGCTTATGGTGAACGCCATGGTGTGGTATGTACCATACCTTGCCTTTCTCTCTGAGGAGCTGTTCTTGTGGTACCTTCTCGGCGTAACCTTTTGTTATCATCTCTTCCATGAAGCCTTTGTACTCTGCAGCGTAACCTTTGTCCTTCTTGAACTTCCTGATAATATTTAGAGCCCGCTGCTTTGCCATGTCACGATTGTTTGGCAGGACTACATCTTTTTTGCGAAAGGGCAACGGTAAGTAGTAGTGATGGTCTTTGAGGGTTATGGAGCTTGATACGATCTCCATAAACCTACGATCCTCAGCTGACATCTCACTTTTCTCTTCATACCCTCTCTCAGGGAAGTCATGGTTGTACTGATTTACAAGAAGAACCCCCAGGTCGGCCATTGAGATACGATTGGCCATCACCGTAGGATACCCAGATTCTTCTGCCATGGTACAATTGTTAAGAGGACCGTTCATCACCCATCCAAAGAGGGTTTTCACTGCATACGGTCCGTTGCCTTGACTATTTATGATTTTCCAGGGTTCCATTGCCTTTGGAGCATTTACGCCAATCAGGAGTTCGACGTCGGCGTCAATTTCCTTCAACTGAACCTCTTTCAGGTATGGCCACCTTTTGAGATCTTTCTGAGTGGGAATATTTTCTCTTGTCACTGGGATCTTATTTTGGGTGTAGACCTTTGGTAATGCAAGAAATGTGTCACCTTCCACATTGCCAATCTCTAATCCAGATATCTCAAAGCTCTTGGTAGGACTCTCCTGCCCCATTGTGCGTAGCAGAATTTCAGTCTCACTGCCTTTAGCTTGCAACTGCCTCATGAGTCTCTCCGTACAAAATGTTGCTGAGCTACCAGAATCGAGAAATGCATAGGTTAACGTAGACCTGCTTCCATTTGCCATCTTTACTTGAACTGGCACAATCGCAAGTGCACAATCTGTACCGGCCCCGGTATCTTCACCAGCTTCCAGTGAAACAAGAGCACTGCTGACAGTCTCCTCCCACTTTACTGCTACACCCCTCGTATCGGCCTTCAGAGATCTAAATCTCTCTCTTCCTTCAATGTGCAGGATCGTGGGGTGCTTTCTTTGACATTTCTGACAGGTCATCCTTCTTTTACATTCTTTGCTTAAGTGTCCTCTCATCAAACAGCCAAAACAAAGGCCTTTTGATCTCAGAAACTCAACCTTGGCTTCGTGTGGCTGTGCCTTCACCTGTTGGCAGTCGACCAGGAAATGCTCACCAGCGCAAAATACACATGAGATACTGGGAGAATCAGAAGGGTAGGTGCCTGGTTTCTTGACTTTGAATGTTTGTTCTTTTAGAGGTTTTTCAGGGTCACAATCTGCCACTACAGCTACTGCAGTGGCAAAGCTGCTTCCCCTACTCTTGGACTTGAACTGCTGCTTAAAGTCAGCTTCTGTTTTGGTTTTAAAAACCTCTTGTTGATCAGGGGATCTTGGATATCTCCGTACAAAGGATCCTGCAGTATTTTGGCCTGTTTTTCCATGAACGTCACAAGGTCACTGAACTGGGCCCTCAGGTGGCTTCTCTCTAAAATATCACATGCCGTAGACCTCCATTTTTCCCTTAGTTTGTAGGGAAGTTTTAACATGATCAACTTTATGTTGGAGGGAAGATTAAGCTCTTCCATGTTCTGTAAGTCTTGCATAGCGTTACAGCATCCTCTAAGATAGAGTGCATAGCCACCCAGTCCCTTTCCATCATCCGGTTTGATGTTTGTCCAGTTCCAAGCTTTTTCCATGTAAGCAGTGGTGACTTTGATTTCATTGCCAAAGTGTTCCTTTAACAACCTCTTAGCCTCTGCATAGCCTCTTCTGGCTTCCATATGCAGACAACTACGGACCAGATCCTTGGGCTGACCAGAGGTGTACTGTTCCAGGTAATAGAGCCTATCCTGGTGACTGCTTGTCCTATCTTCTATACCATGCTCAAATGCACGCATAAATGGCCTAAAGTTTAGAGGATCACCGTCAAACATAGGTATCTCCCTAACAGGGAGTGTGGCCTGTTTGTGCTGTAGTACAAGGAGGTCAGCAATTTCATTCTGCCTTTGCATGACAGTAGAGAGGTTATCATGGCTGATACCCGCAGTGTTGATTCCGTGTTGATTGCTAGACCTTGATGTTGGCTGCTGAGGGGTGTGGTTTATGGCTGTTTTCTGAATAGGTTTTGATGGCTTTGTGGTCGGTTGTAAAACTCTTTGTAGCGGGGTCTTTGGAACTGCACCTAATGCAGCAAACTCAACAGGTGATGGTTCAGGTTCCTTATAGACCTCGGGTTCCTGGTTCTCAAAATAAGAGTTCATTCCATCTTCTTGGCTTAGAAAATGGGCTGCCACAACATGGGATTGAGAAGTTGAGTCACTCTCCAGGACCTTCAGTTTGGCATTATATGCTGCTATGTCCGTTTCCAGTGCCATTTTTTCCATCCTAATATTCAGTTGAGCTTTCTCCAGTTCCAATGCATGCTTGTCCTGTAATGATGCTTGGCGAGCTAGTAGAGCTGCTCGTTCTGCCTCAGCTTTTAGGCGTGCGGAGGACACTGAGGAAGCAGTCTTAGAATATTTTGTTTTACTTGATGTTTTTGACACATTGGAAATGCTGTCATGTGGTTCAATGAGCGTTTGTGGCTCGATTTCAGCTTTTTCCATATTTCCACCTCTTTCAGGAAATGTTCATAAGTTCTCATTCTTGGTTGATAATAGTTAATGCTCTCCTGTTCATGTTCCTCCTCTGTGACCAGCTCTAGCACAGAATCATGAGCATTCTTAAAGTCATTGAGAACAGCATGAAATGCTTCAAGACTCTCCTCCACAGTTTCAATGTTTCCTCCATCAACAAGAAGGGCTTTTATTTCATTCATTTTACGTGTACACACTCCAAGTTTGCCTCTCCGGGCTGCATAGAGTGAATTTAGATGCTCCTCTGCCCTCTCCAGTGGAGTCTTATTTGGGATTTCATCCTCCATCATTCACTTTTAGTAAACTCAATTTACAATGACACAGTTGTTGGTTTTTGATTGTTAAACGTAATGCCCCTTTAGACCTCCTTTAATGCTTTAAAACAGTCCTCCATTTCAGCATATTGACCCATTTTGAATTGCACATGTGCAAGTTCGGCATTTTATATGCGTTTTAAACATTTCATCCCATTATCAGTTGTCCCTTTAATGAAGTTTAAACACACAGTTGGCTTTAGATCCTTAGATTGCATTCGTTGCATTGCATTTACACATGAGGCCAAATATTAGACATAAGATTAACCTACATTGTGCGTAGGATCTCAGTGTTACCCAAACTTAAACTTCTTAATTGTTTTCACAACGCTGTGTTTTGAATTCCATTCCCAAGTTGATCAAACATTCCAATTAAAAGCACGTTTGCGCTTCCATAATATGCATGATCAAACGATCGCATTGAACAGGGCAGCTCATTCATTCGCAGTGGTTACTCACGGCTGGCGAATTCTAGGAGTTCAAATCCTTCCAAGCGAGCTGTCCTTGCGATCCGAATGCAATTACAAATACAACAATATCCAGCGTGTGTCGAACCGGAGATTTCCTTCCGATAGTAATCCTTCACGGAGTTTTTTGACTTGATTGTAGTGGCTTCCTTTCGTCTTTACCATAGCCACTGCCCAAGCCTGAAGCGGGGTTGTTTGGTACGCATACAGTCCACACTCAAGGTTTCCCAAACGGCCAAACATTCGATGACATCCAGGGATATGGTGCAACAAAAATGTTTATTCTTCTTATATCTAACAAATAAGTTATTCTCCAATCAACTTAAAGCAGAGAATACTTGATATGGAAAATACATATTATGACCTGTATGTATGGATGTATGTATGGATGTATGGTCAAAAAACTATACCGCTCCCGCATCTAGCAAGGACTCCCTCTCCCGAAGGCCCAACTTCCTGCCTTTATCCTAACACACTTACCACAATACAATGAATAGGCAAGAGGGGGGGACAAAAACTGAGTTACACAAACGACAAATGAATATATCTCAAATCAGGTAAATATAAATCATAATGGTACGTACCTAATATTTCATCATTTACATTAATATTTAATATATTTACACAAATATACATGGAGCTCCATATGTTCAGTCTTTTACACAAATATGTCCAAATCGGCTCTAACAAGACCAGTGGGCTCTGAAAGACACTCATGGGGGAGTCCATTGAAAATGTACTATCAACAACAACTAGAACAAAAAGACATGAGCTTCCACAACATTTACCCAAGAAGAGGCAAACAAAATAAAACCCCACAGTTGTAACACATTCTGACTAACGAGTGACACCAATCAGGGCACCTCACCTCCAAGTATCAATGAAAAAAACTAAACAACAATGTTTAAATCATATGCTGTGAAAGTAACCAGGAAGTGACTATCAGCTTTGTAGTTTTTAAACTTTAGTAGTTATTTTTCATGGGTCTTCAGTGCTCAAAAAAAGTAGTGCAATGGTGTACAGGCTCAACAACGTAATGAAAGGTATTTGGTAGAAGTAAATTCATCCATTGACTGCATTTTCATGAATTTGATTTTATATCTTGAAGCCCATTCAACACTGCGTGGCAAAGCATACAGAACTAAAGCAGAAGTGGACGTCACATTCACAGCAAATTCAATAATGATCGTCTGACAACCTGAAACAAATGTTGTATGTAAAAGTCCACACTTACACACTGCAGGAGAGTGGAGATCCTCATGGCCTTTTACAGCACAGGAGTAACTGTCTGCATCACTAAAGGAGTCTGAGTACTGTCTGGAGGTGTCCTCCTTTACTTTGAGTCCGTTCTTGTACCAGATGTAGGTGGGGTTGTCAGTCAGAGTACAGGTGGTGCTACAGGTCAGTGTCGTCCAATACTCCCCTCTTGTTCCCCCAGTCACCTTTAGATCTGTAGTTATGAAACAACAATGGAGAACATCTGTCAGTCAGCACCATTCCAAGTTCTCATTGAAAATGTAATACATCATTAGAAGTGGTAACTGTTCTATTTATGTCAGATTACAGAACCTGTGACAGAGAGAGTGACAACTGAGCCAGATGTCCTTGAGCCTGTTGAAAATGAGAAGTAATATGATGCTGAATCCTCCTCTCTCAGGTCTGTGATTCTCAGGGTGCAGTCATTCTCCTTATTCCCACGGTACTCTATACGATCCTCATATTTAACTGGGATGTGAGTCCAGGTCAAACTCTTCCTTTTATACCATGTGGTTGCTGTGACTGTATGACCTCTGGGATATGTGTAAGAGCAGGATAGATCCACTGTTGACCCCTTCAAGGTACAGAAACGTTTCTTGGTGTAGGTCACAATCCTGCTATTCTGACCCAGAATCACTGAAACAAGGTCACACAACAAAAGGGAATCAGAATGAAGTCAAGGTCTTTTGGCTCACACTGACAGTAAGGTTTGTCCACACTTTGTTGCCATAGTTGCTGAGTTGAGTGTGGATGGAAACCACATATAAGGGTCACTCAGTGAGGTGTGAAAGATAACTATTTAAAAGTGAAGTGGAGACTCCTAACAGAACACACCAGAACAACATTATGATTCTTATCCTTTTAGAAATGTCTAGATTGATAAACAGGGCAACTAAAACATAAGAATGAGACCATACCTGCTACAGACCAGAGAAAGACCACCAGCACACTTCCTGCTGTTCTCAAGGCCATTGTTGCATCTCCCACCCTGCAGTCTTAGAAACATAAACAACAACTCACTCTATAGCTGGTGAATAACTCCACCTGATACATTGAAGTAGAAACTGTAAATGGGGTACAGGGCCTCATTACTGAAAATGAACCAGGCTCATATTGTGTTCTGTTGTATTGTGCTATATGATTGTCTATGTGAATACTGTCTGTATGTAATGTGTGTGACGAGTTGCATGTCTGTCTACATCTGTCTATTTAACCTGACATGATGTATGATGCAAAAATAATTTCCTAATGTATACAACAGTCAACATCATTATAAACAACAACAATCACTAATTGTACTGTAAACACATATTTCTGACCACAATGTTCAATGATAGGAGCTACCTCCAAGCTGTGAGGCTAAACAGCAAGTGACTCACAAACATGCACACCCACACACACCCCCAAACACACACCCACAGACACACACACACACACACACACACACACACACACACACACACACACACACACACACACACACACACACACACACACACACACACACACACACACACACACAGACAGACACACAGACACACACACACACAGACACACACAGACACACAGACACACACACAGACAGACAGACAGACAGACAGACAGCCCAGCCTTCGCTTTGGCAAATTTGGTAAATGTTGCTTGTTGTCCTGCTATTTCCTGAGTACTTTATTATTTTATGACATTTCAGTAGTTCTATGCATGTGTGCTGTTGGTGAGACTACTGGTCTCAGCTCACTGGCTATCAGGTCAACAAGGCCGTCATGTCTAGCAATGTACAAATCCCCCCCCACACACACACACACACACACTGCAGTATTACAATGTTTGTCTGCATGTCTTTTTTACCCTGGTTAATCATCTCATCCCTCTGTAGATCAACACTCCTACACTGAGACACTTTATGAATACTGACCCTGACGTAACAACCAAAACAGAGCTCAAAACATAACAAGGAGTAAAATGATACATTACCTTCAAGTATATGACTTATGTATATATTACTAAAAACAAAGAACCAAAAAACTGTATTTCAAGATATTGTCAAGAGTACTTACAGAGTGAAGTGAAGGGGAGAGGTCTTGTACAGTGAGTTAACTTACTGGTTTTGAGTGGGAACTGCTAGTAAGTGTCAGTTCTGTGGTTGATACATATTTATGTAGTCAGAACACAAGTAGCTGATACAGAACTGTCCTTTCCTTCCTCTTTAAGACATTAACATGCATGACAACCAGAACAGCATGCCAGAGAACGGAGGTTAGTGTATTAAAATGGGCCCTACATTTCTATAATGGACAAAATGTTCCCCAAATCCACTTTTATTTGAATACAGAACCATGTGATTTAGATGCACTATTGTAAAGTGGCTGTTCCACTGGATGTCAGAAGGTGAATTCACCAATTTGTAAGTCGCTCTGGATAAGAGCGTCTGCTAAATGACTTAAATGTAAATGTAAATGTTAACAATATGTTGACTGTTCTATATGGAATGTTTATAATATCTTAGAATGTGTTGTCTTGTCCCTCTGAGTTCTACTTGGAACAGGTCAAAGTTCCATTTACATTTGGACAGTTCCATGATGTCATTCATACTGTTCTACAAACACATTCAGTTTACACTCCTCATCAGCCGCATCAACGTGGTACTGAAGGTACCAATGTTCTGGACTAGAGCTCCTCCTACTGGCATCTCCACATTACTGCACCATCCTAATAATAATGTCCTCAATAATGTTGGGCTAATAACAACATTACAAACTGACAATACATCAGATAAAATGGTGAAACACAACACTGTCTACTTGACAAAGTCACATTTAATCACACAAACACTGATGTCTGTAGTACAACATGCCACTACCATATTATGTTACACTGTTGACCCTTGTGTACAGTACTGGTAGTAGCATTAGTTAGCAGAGGAATCAGTATCATCATCACCATAGTCTGCTGTATTGACTGCTGCTGTCCATATACTGTATAGTCTAATGTAGCATGTTATCCATATATAGTCTAATGTAGCCTGTTATCCATATGTAGTCTAATGTAGCCTGTTATCCATATATATTCTAATGTAGCCTGTTATCCATATATAGTCTAATGTAGCCTGTTATCCATATATAGTCTAATGTAGCCTGTTATCCATATATAGTCTAATGCAGCCTGTTATCCTTATATAGTCTAATGTAGCCTGTTATCCATATATAGTCTAATGTAGCATGTTATCCATATATAGTCTAATGTAGCCTGTTATCCATATATAGTCTAATGTAGCCTGTTATCCATATATAGTTTCATGTTGTGGTGAAATCCTGCACAGATCCTTCACTGTGCGCTGCCACTTTAAGAGCACATCAGCAGTCAGGAAGGAGGAAGTAAAGCTCTTCTGGCTCTCTGTGTGGAGCTGTTGGTTGGACCACAGTGTGTGCAACTCTGCAGAAGTCCTGTTTATTTTCAGCGTGCTTAGTTGTAAAGTGTTAAGTTGATCGCCGGTGTTACCTCTCTAGGTCGTGGTTTTAAAATGCTTGTTTTTCCTGACGTTGAAGTTAGGTTCACTTTAGGTTCTTAACAGACAAACAAACTGTATGTAGGTCTACATTATTTATATCTAGGTTAACAGACAAACTGTATGTAGGTCTACATTATGTATGTCTAGATTAACAGACAAACAAACTGTATGTTGGTCTACATTATGTATATCTAGGTTAACAGACAACAAACTGTATGTAGCCTACATAATGTATGTCTAGGTTAACAGACAAACTGTATGAAGGTCTACATTATGTATGTCTAGGCTAACAGACAAACAAACTGTATGTAGGTCTACATTATATATGTCTAGGTTAACACACAAACAAACTGTATGGAGGTCTACATTATGTATATCTAGGTTAACATACAAACTGTATGTTGGTCTACATTATGTATGTCTAGGTTAACAGACAAACTGTATGTTTTTCAACATTATGTATGCCTAGGCTAACAGACAAACAAACTGTATGTAGGTCTACATTATGTATGTCTAGGTTAACAGACAAACTGTATGTTGGTCTACATTATGTATGTCTAGGTTAACAGACAAACTGTATGTTTTTCAACATTATGTATGCCTAGGCTAACAGACAAACAAACTGTATGTAGGTCTACATTATGCATGTCTAGGTTAACAGACAAACTGTATGTTGGTCTACATTATGTATGCCTAGGCTAACAGACAAACAAACTGTATGTAGGTCTACATTATGTATGTCTAGGTTAACAGACAAACAAACTGCATGAAGGTCTACCTTATGTATGCCTAGGTTAACAGACAAACAAACTGTATGTTGGTCTACATTATGTATGTCTAGGCTAACAGACAAACAAACTGTATTTAGGTCTACATTATGTATGTCTAGGCTAACAGACAAACAAACTGTATTTAGGTCTACATTATGTATATTATCTAGGTTAACAGACAAACAAAACAGCAATATAAAAACATTGTCATATCAGAAGTTTGAGGACTAGAAACCAATAATAATGAAAAGATAGACATCATCAAGCGTACTTACAGCGTGAGGAGAGAGAGGGGAGGTGAGCTCACTGTCCAAACAGAGAATGAAACAGAATGGTGTGAGTTCTGTGGTTGACAGCAACTAGATGTACTGAGGGGCTGAAAGGTGCTGCAGAGCTGGCTTCCTGTCTTCATGATGCCTCTTCCTGGCAACCAACACGCCAGTGAAGGGCTTTAAGAACGGTGTGGACATCTTCATGAGGAGAGAGAGGGACTTTACAAGAAATGTCTGTCTGATATGTCATAGGCTACTTGTATTTCTTCATTGGTGGCTCCAATATGGATGGTGGATAGATGGGTCCCTCCTGAGAGGATTGAGAAACACTAGTTCTGGTGGGGTGCTGTTCATTCCCCAAACATGTTGCTGAAACTGTTTTTGGGTTTTAGAACACCACTTTCTGCAAAATTACATTATATTAATAATGATACTACATCTGATTTGTTTAAACTGTATTTTATTATGAATGAATACAAGTGATTGTCATAATAAAACAGTAAGTCATTTGTTCACTCAGCTCCCCCACATGCTGAGAGGATACAGACAAACACCTATCCAGGCATTGTGAGATCTGGCAGGCGACTGTAATATAGTCTGCCTGGAACAGGCCCTATATTCATTTGCAATTGATTTCAAAATCAGCTCAGGCTGAGGAAGCAGGGAAAGGGAATCAGAGGAGCCCTCCTCTTCACTTTGATTGACACTTCACACACTCATACTGTATGTCCAGTGTTCTGTCTGTGCTGTGTGTCAGAGGACTATAAAAGTGGTCCCCCCCCAACACCCCCATTCTGTCCAAGCTTCCTGTTCCCTTTTAAGGTAGGTACACGGTCCCTATTCCTCTACCTCAATCTTCATATTCATTATTCTGTTCTTCCTCTTCCTCCTCTTCTTCTTCCCTCTGTTATATCCGGACAATGCGAGGTGTTCAGGGTGGTCAGTGGGTCAGGGTGGTCAGGGTAGTCTCGGTGGTCAGGGTAGTCTCGGTGGTCAGGGTCGTCAGGGTAGTACGGGTGTTCAGGGTGGTCAGGGTGGTCAGGGTAGTCTGGGTGTTCAGGGTGGTCAGGGTGGTCTGGGTGGTCAGGGTAGTCTGGGTGGTCAGGGTGGTCAGGGTTGTCAGGGTGTTCAGGGTTGCCATGGTTTCCTGTCTCTTCCTCTATGGTCAGACTTGTGTTTGATGCAGCATTTGTCACCATACAGGCAGCCAGTGGTCCTCCAGAAGAAACACTCATCACCATTGATGGGAGCCATCCTCCTGGTCCTGGGAAAGACAAACAAACAGTATGAAAACACAGGCACCTCCACGCAAGTGCTCCCATCCCCACCTTCTGTCAGTTATCTGTAATTTTTTTACAATTCATGGCACATAGATTAATAACAATTTTGAATACAACATTATAAATGCTATAGTTGATGTTTTGACAGATAGTCGGATGTCCTTACCCTGTGGCGGTATACTTGGAGGCTGAGGAGGTGTTGAGGACTCGGTTGGAGGTTGGTCCTCTGAGGAGAGGACCAAGCGGTCTGGGTAACAAATCACCAGTCTGGTGCTCTCCAGCTCCACCACCTGGACAGTAGGCCAAACAGCATCCACTGTCAAAATACAGTGCCTTGCGAAAGTATTCGGCCCCCTTGAACTTTGCGACCTTTTGCCACATTTCAGGCTTCAAACATAAAGATATAAAACTGTATTTTTTGTGAAGAATCAACAACAAGTGGGACACAATCATGAAGTGGAACAACATTTATTGGATATTTCAAACTTTTTTAACAAATCAAAAACTGAAAAATTGGGCGTGCAAAATTATTAGTTAGCCTAGTCCCAATAGTACAATGGAACCAATGGCATATTCCCAATTGTGCAATGGAACCAATAGCCTAGCCCCAATAGTGCAATGGAACCAATAGCATTGTCACAATAGTACAAAGGAACCAATAGCATATTCCCAAAAGTACAATCTCCTTTTGTTCAAGCTAAATAATTGAAAGCACATCTCACATAGTTAAATGCATTTGACAGCATTATGTTTCATCCCACCACTCACCTGGAGCCTCTCCAAGGCGAGAGCAGCCATGTTGCTATTCTTGATGTTCACAAAGCCACATCATCTCTCATGTAGAACTCTGATACTCTCTATCTCACCACACATATAACCACAACTAGGGAGAGACTAAACATTGAGAGTATTATAGTTCTACATTATATTTCTATGTTATTTACTGTAGATGAGGGGAGATAAAATTAGAACTCTGATACTCTCTCCCTACACCTACAGTACAGAATGTATAATTAGAATGTAGAACTCTGATACGATCTTCCCTCACCTACAGTACAGCACATAGAATTATAATGTAGAACTGTGATGCTCTCTGTGTTCTGTACTGTAGGTGAGGGGCGATAGAATTAGAATGTAGAACTGTGATGCTCTCTATGTTCTGTACTGTAGGTGAGGGGAGATCGAATTAGAATGTGGAACTCTGATACTCTCTATGTTCTGTACTGTAGCTGAGGGGAGATATAATTAGAATGTGGAACTCTGTTACTCTCTATGTTCTGTACTGTAGCTGAGGGGAGATACAATTAGAATGTAGAACTCTGTTACTCTCTATGTTCTGTACTGTAGGCGAGGGGAGATATAATTAGAATGTGGAACTCTGATACTCTCTATGTTCTGTACTGTAGCTGAGGGGAGATACAATTAGAATGTGGAACTCTGATACTCTCTATGTTCTGTACTGTAGCTGAGGGGAGATATAATTAGAATGTGGAACTCTGATACTCTCTATGTTCTGTACTGTAGCTGAGGGGAGATACAATTAGAATGTGGAACTCTGATACTCTCTATGTTCTGTACTGTAGCTGAGGGGAGATACAATTAGAATGTGGAACTCTGAAAGTCCTGTAAGTCTCTGGATAAGAGTGTCTGTTGACTAACATGTAGTTAGAGATGCAGATACAGAACTAAAACAGATGGGGCATGATGGTCATACGTTTTGAAAAGGTCCAATATGTGTTTCTCAGTGAGGTCCATGGTGACGTTCCCCACCCAGAGACAGGGACAGGGGGACCAGAGGAGGAGAGGAAGGGAGGGGACCATGGTCAGAATAAATCCATTACAGCAACCTTACAACAACCCAACATTATGAATGTGACCTAAATGGCACCCTATCCCCTACACAGTCCACTATGTTTGACCGTGACCTTGAGGCTCGGGTAGAAAATAGTGCACTGTGTAGGAATAGGGTGCTATTTTGGACAGTCTATAGAACCCATAGCTGTAGGTATATACACTCACATTAAAGTATGTATAATTTAGATGTGGAATAACCAAACAACAGACTGGGTGTGATTTCAGTGAACGGAGCTGGTCTGTAATGATGAGATAACCTTGTCTTAGACCTGGAGATTCATGTTAGCTAACAGGAGCTAATGTCTACACTTTAGCTCAGTGGGCTAGCATGGTCTAGAATCACAGTACAACCCAGGTATGATAGCCAGAGTTAAAAATACACACCCAGTAGAGTCATGAGGGGAGGAGAGGTCCATCACTGGAGTCCTGAGGGGAGGAGAGGTCCACCACTGGAGTCCTGAGGGAAGGAGAGGTCCATCACTGGAGTCATGAGGGGAGGAGAGGTCCACCACTGGAGTCATGAGGGGAGGAGAGGTCCATCACTGGAGTCCTGAGGGAAGGAGAGGTCCATCACTGGAGTCCTGAGGGGAGGAGAGGTCCACCACTGGAGTCATGAGAGGATGAGAGGTCCACTACTGGAGTCCTGAGGGGAGTAGAGGTCCACCACTGGAGTCATGAGGGGAGGAGAGGTCCACCGCTAGAGTCCTGAGGGAGGAGAGGTCCACCACTGGAGCCCTGAGGGGAGGAGAGGTCCACCACTAGAGTCCTGAGGGGAGGAGAGGTCCACTACTGGAGTCATGAGGGGAGGAGAGGTCCACTACTGGAGTCATGAGGGGAGGAGAGGTCCACCACTGGAGTCATGAGGGGAGGAGAGGTCCACTACTGGAGTCATGAGAGGAGGAGAGGTCCACCACTGGAGTCATGAGGGGAGGAGAGGTCCACCACTGGAGTCATGAGAGGGGAGCCGAGAGCAGTCTGCACAGTGGTACACTTCTCCAGAAGCAACAAACTGGGGGAGGGGGAGAGAGGGGGAGGGGGAGAGGGGGAGAGAGGGGGGGGGAGAGGGGGAGAGAGAGGGGAGAGAGGGGGAGAGAGGGAGAGAGAGTGAGAGAGAGGGGAGAGAGGGGGAGAGAGGGGGGGAGGGAGAGAGGGAGGAGAGAGGGGAAGAGGGGAGAGAGAGGGGGAGAGGGAGAGAGATGGGGAGATAGAGAGAGGGGAGAGAGTGGTAGAGAGAGGGGGGGGAGAGAGGGAGAGAGGGGGGGGAGAGGGGGAGAGAGAGGAGAGAGGGGAGAGAGAGAGGGAGAGAGGGGGAGAGTGGGGGGAGAGAGGGAGAGAAGGGGGGAGAGAGGGAGAGAGGGGGGAGATGAACAGTGCTTGGTGTTGATCTTTGACAGTGTATCTCCTGACAGTAATGTAGTATCCCTGACCTGCCTATAGCTTTGCTATGTGGTTCAATGGTTCCATCATGTCTCCAATAGGTAGAAATACAAGAAACGAGCAGAATGGATTTAGTTATGAATCAATGCATGTTAGTCAAACAATCAATGTATTTGTTGTCTATTTATTGTCTACCTTTGAGCTTATTTACAACATGATGCTTATACTGTATTCAATGTGTCTAAAATATGTCATTATTAATTATTTGATAATGAAACAAGCAATATCATGACACTGAACAATATAGTATTACATAATATAAAATAGAGAATGACCAGTAATGACTGACAGCAATACAAAGTAAAACATATTTTAACACATCAGGAACAACTCCAGAGATACAAACATTTAAAAGCTCTTGTCAATATTATTCCTTTTTGTGTCACTAAGACAAGACATAACTTTATATGTTATAAAAATCTGGAATTGGCAAAATCCCATAAAAAAGATAAGCAATACAATCTACAGATAGTAAACAGATAAGTTGACATGTTGAATCTGTAAATGAACCCACAAATGCTGATGCTCCAGATACTCAACTCGTCTAAAGAAGTCCAGTTTCATTGCTTCTTTAATCAGCGAGCACAACAGTTTTCAGCTGTGCTAACATAATTACAATATGGTTTTCTAATGATTAATTTACCTTTTAAAATGATAAACTTGGATAACACAACGTGCCATTGGAACACAGGAGTGATGGTTGCTGATAATGGGCCTCTGTCTGCCTTTGTAGATATTCCATAAAACATCTGCATTTTCCAGGTAGAATAGTAATTTACAACATTAACAATGTCTACACTGCATTTCTGATCTATTAGATGCTATTTTAATGGACACATTTTTTTGCTTTTCTTTCAAAAACAAGGACATTTTAAGTGACCCCAAACTTTTGAACGTTAGTGCACAAACTCAAAAGTTAAAGCTCATTGTCTCAAACCTTCTAGATTAAAAAGCAATATCATAGTAAGAGAATAGCATTATGAGGCCTAGCTTTGGTTTGATGCTGTTGCTCTTCAGTCCAGGTTCTGTGGTGGTTCTCTTCAGTTCAGGTTCTGTGGTGGTTCTCTTCAGTCCAGAATCTTTGGTGATTCTCTTCAGTCCAGGTTCTGTGGTGGTTCTCTTCAGTCCAGGTTCTGTGGTGGTTCTCTTCTGTCCAGTTTCTGTGGTGGTTCTCTTAAGATCTCATAATTGGAGGGCTCAGCATGTATCTGAGGGCTGTGTCACTGCGAAGTCCCTCACATTCTGAAAGGAGACACATTGAATGAGCACTTTACAAACCACTCCCTCTAACACTTGTATGTACACGGACACACAGACTGCATTATAAGAGACTTACTGCCAGGGTGTCATACTCTGGTGACCTGGTCTTCATGTTCAGAGATGTGTACATGTCACTGTTGGGGTCAGGATGGACACTCTGGGGGGTGGGGGGAAGAGGGGAGAGAGAGAGAGAGGGAGAGACAGAGCGAGAAACACAAATACTCTCAATACTGTATAGAGCACAAATCCATTAATCCATCCACTTACTGTCTATGTCTGTGGCATTAGGATTGAAATAGCTTTGGTTGTTGACAATATTACCTGTGTGTCTGCTGTGTCATCACTTCCTCCTGTGTGTCTCCTGTAATGAGGGACAGAGTGAGTTCTGCTCTCTACTGACCTCTAGAAGTTGATATGTTACTAATAGAGTTCATGTAAATGGCTGGCTCACCTCTTCATATAGCAGTAGATGGTGAGTAGCAGAGCTCCAACAGTCAGGACAGCCCCCATCCCCATCACAGGAACCCAGAGAAACACTGCTGTAGTATCTTGAGATTTTAAATGCAAGGTGGAGATATGACATAGAAGAAACCAGGGAAGAAGAAAATAAAACAATTATTTAACATCCAACACTTCCCACACTGCCCCTACTCGGATGGTATCGCGCCGTCCCAACCTTCGCTCTCTCTCCCCCGCTACTCTCTCCTCTTCCATCCTATCATCTCTTCCCTCTGCTCATACCTTCTCCAACCTTTCTCCTGATTCTGCCTCCTCAACCCTCCTCTCTTCCCTTTCTGCATCCTTTGACTCTCTATGTCCCCTATCCTCCAGGCCGGCTCGGTCCTCCCCTCCCGCTCCGTGGCTCGATGACTCATTGCGAGCTCACAGAACAGAGCTCCGGGCAGCCGAGCGGAAATGGAGGAAAACTCGCCTCCCTGCGGACCTGGCATCCTTTCACTCCCTCCTCTCTACATTTTCCTCCTCTGTCTCTGCTGCTAAAGCCACTTTCTACCACTCTAAATTCCAAGCATCTGCCTCTAACCCTAGGAAGCTCTTTGCCACCTTCTCCTCCCTCCTGAATCCTCCTCCCCCTCCCCCCTCCTCCCTCTCTGCAGATGACTTCGTCAACCATTTTGAAAAGAAGGTCGACGACATCCGATCCTCGTTTGCTAAGTCAAACGACACCGCTGGTTCTGCTCACACTGCCCTACCCTGTGCTCTGACCTCTTTCTCCCCTCTCTCTCCAGATGAAATCTCGCTTCTTGTGACGGCCGGCCGCCCAACAACCTGCCCGCTTGACCCTATCCCCTCCTCTCTTCTCCAGACCATTTCCGGGGACCTTCTCCCTTACCTCACCTCGCTCATCAACTCATCCCTGACCGCTGGCTACGTCCCTTCCGTCTTCAAGAGAGCGAGAGTTGCACCCCTTCTGAAAAAACCTACACTCGATCCCTCCGATGTCAACAACTACAGACCAGTATCCCTTCTTTCTTTTCTCTCCAAAACTCTTGAACGTGCCGTCCTTGGCCAGCTCTCCCGCTATCTCTCTCAGAATGACCTTCTTGATCCAAATCAGTCAGGTTTCAAGACTAGTCATTCAACTGAGACTGCTCATCTCTGTATCACGGAGGCGCTCCGCACTGCTAAAGCTAACTCTCTCTCCTCTGCTCTCATCCTTCTAGACCTATCGGCTGCCTTCGATACTGTGAACCATCAGATCCTCCTCTCCACCCTCTCCGAGTTGGGCATCTCCGGCGCGGCCCACGCTTGGATTGCGTCCTACCTGACAGGTCGCTCCTACCAGGTGGCGTGGCGAGAATCTGTCTCCTCGCCACGCGCTCTCACCACTGGTGTCCCCCAGGGCTCTGTTCTAGGCCCTCTCCTATTCTCGCTATACACCAAGTCACTTGGCTCTGTCATAACCTCACATGGTCTCTCCTATCATTGCTACGCAGACGACACACAATTAATCTTCTCCTTTCCCCCTTCTGATGACCAGGTGGCGAATCGCATCTCTGCATGTCTGGCAGACATATCAGTGTGGATGACGGATCACCACCTCAAGCTGAACCTCGGCAAGACGGAGCTGCTCTTCCTCCCGGGGAAGGACTGCCCGTTCCATGATCTCGCCATCACGGTTGACAACTCCATTGTGTCCTCCTCCCAGAGCGCTAAGAACCTTGGCGTGATCCTGGACAACACCCTGTCGTTCTCAACCAACATCATGGCGGTGGCCCGTTCCTGTAGGTTCATGCTCTACAACATCCGCAGAGTACGACCCTGCCTCACACAGGAAGCGGCGCAGGTCCTAATCCAGGCACTTGTCATCTCCCGTCTGGATTACTGCAACTCGCTGTTGGCTGGGCTCCCTGCCTGTGCCATTAAACCCCTACAACTCATCCAGAACGCCGCAGCCCGTCTGGTGTTCAACCTTCCCAAGTTCTCTCATGTCACCCCGCTCCTCCGCTCTCTCCACTGGCTTCCAGTTGAAGCTCGCATCCGCTACAAGACCATGGTGCTTGCCTACGGAGCTGTGAGGGGAACGGCACCGCAGTACCTCCAGGCTCTGATCAGGCCCTACACCCAAGCAAGGGCACTGCGTTCATCCACCTCTGGCCTGCTCGCCTCCCTACCATTGAGGAAGTACAGTTCCCGCTCAGCCCAGTCAAAACTGTTCGCTGCTCTGGCCCCCCAATGGTGGAACAAACTCCCTCACGACGCCAGGACAGCGGAGTCAATCACCACCTTCCGGAGACACCTGAAACCCCACCTCTTCAAGGAATACCTAGGATAGGATAAGTAATCCTTCTCACCACCCCCCCCCTTAATGATTTAGATGCACTATTGTAAAGTGGCTGTTCCACTGGATGTCAGAAGGTGAATTCACCAATTTGTAAGTCGCTCTGGATAAGAGCGTCTGCTAAATGACTTAAATGTAAATGTAAATGTAAATTTAAATACAGGCCAACTAATACTATGTCATATGGTATGATAAGTGTGTAAAATTACTAATTCTATGTCATATGGTATGATAAGTGTGTAATATTACTAATTCTATGTCATATGGTATGATACGTGTGTAATATTACTAATTCTATGTCATATGGTATGATAAGTGTGTAGTATTATTAATTCTATTTCATATGGTATGATAAGTGTGTAATATTACTAATTCTATGTCATATGGTATGATAAGTGTGTAGTATTACTAATGATTATTTATTGTTGTTGACCTGTGTGATTATCAATGAATAGATGAAGATGAGGTGAACTTACACTGAACGTCCACAGACACAGAAGAAGAGTTGAGTCGTCCATATTTATTCTCAGCCTCACAGTAATATTCTCCTCTGCCCTCAGAGCTGATGTTAGTGATGCTGTAACTCTGTCCTGATGCTTTTGGTGAGGCTACGTTCTTCTTGTACCAGGTGTATTTGTCCACAGGTGGGTTGGCATCACTGCTGCAGGTCAGAGTCACTGAACTGCCCTCCACTATTTCACCAGAGGGACTGACTGACACTGAGGTGTTCTTTGGAGCATCTAGTAAAGCAGAAGTTGGGGTTTAGGACTGTTGTATACTACCTCAAATGACGTCATGTCTAAAAAATGTATATATCTAAAGTCAGAGAACTATCACTTACACAAAACATGAACAATAATATATTTAGAGATACTTTAGGACTTTAGTCTACTAAACTATTCTTCAAGTGTCTGAGGTACTGAACATTCTAACTATAGACATGCATACATCTATGACATTGTCTGTAATTTCTATGAATGATGAATATTGATAGATAAAGCAGTAATACTCTTCTTATTGACCTTAAATGATTGATACTTTCTAAGTAGAATAGTAGTTTAATTCATACTCACACACTGCAGGAGAGTGGAGGTCCTCATGGTGTTCTACAGCACAGGAGTAACTGTCCACAGAATGACCCAACACTACTAGGGTATTACTAGAGTATTGTTGGGAAGTGGGCTCATCTAGACGTTGTCCATTCTTGTACCAGATGTAGGTGGGGTTGTCAGTCAGAGTACAGGTGGTGATACAGGTCAGTGTCTTCTGTCCCTCTGCAGCAGGAGTCACCTTCACCTGCAGACCTGAAACAATATGTATAAAACCACATACACCTCTGTGTTAACAGGATGGTTAATATATTTATCCTGTAATTCATTATGGTTTACAGTTGTATCATACAGTGTAGTATTACCTGTGACAGACAGAGTTGTTCCTGGGAAACTATGACCCCATTCAAAGTTGTTTGTTTTAAAAGTGAAGCGATACTCAGCTGAGTCCTCCTCTCTCAGATCTGTGATTCTCAGGGTGAAGGGACCTCTGTATGGTCCAGTGTACTCCACACGACCTGCATACCCTGGGTCAGTGGTTAGGTCTTCAGGGGTCGACTTATCACTTCTGAACCAGAATGATGATGTGGTGTAATAATAACCACCATAAGTACAGGATATGTCCACTGTTGACCCCTTCAAGACACAGATTCTCCTCTTGGTGTAAGTCACTCTGTTGCAGCTCTGACCCTGAACACCTGAAACACAGTGACATAACACGAGGTGGCATGGGGCGGCAGGGTAGCCTAGTGGTTAGTGCGTTGGACTAGTAACCAGAAGGTTGCGAGTTCAAACCCCCGAGCTGACAAGGTACAAATCTGTTGTTCTGCCCCTGAACAGGCAGTTAACCCACTGTTCCCAGGCCGTCATTGAAAATAAGAATTTGTTCTTAACTGACTTGCCTGGTTAAATAAAGGTAAAATTTAAAAAAAACAAAAAAACAACTAGATTATATTCTCAGTTCTATCTAGAAATGCTAAAAGTTCTCAAGTTCTCAAAGTGAAACCAACACACACAGAGGTTAAACAGTATTGTTAATAAAGAAACACTCACACACTGCAGGAGAGAGGAGATCCTCATGACCTTTTACAGCACAGGAGTAACTATCGTCATAGCTACTGGAGACTGAGTCTTTGTACTGGGGGGAGGTGCTCTCATTTAGATGTTGTCCATTCTTGTACCAGATATAGATGGTGTTGGGGTTACTCAGAGTACAGGTGGTGATACAGGTCAGTGTCTTCCTATTACTTGTGTCTGTTACCTCCACCTGCAGTTCTGAATGCAGAGTGTATTAAAACACAATGGAACAATCCACTCTAGATTAATACAATTGTACTGTTCTCATTGGGCCTAGTCCTAATTTGAGACAAACGTAAATCTGTGTGCCATAAATCATGTAATCTATTGATTTAAGTAAACATATTACTGTTGGATCTGTTGTGTCTCAAGTTAAGATTCGTCTTTTGATTAATTTCATATTTGTCATTTGAAGTGGTGCGTTATTCTATGTACAATATCACAATACCTGTGACAATGAGAGTGACATAGTCATTGCGAGGAATCCAAGAGGAGGATTTTGTTGAAAACATGAAATAATATGCTGCAGCATCACTCCATTTCAGGTCTGTGATTGTCAGGGTGCAGTCATTCTCCTTATTCCCCCGGTACTCTATACGATCCTCATATTTATCTTGGATATCATAAGTATACCAGACACCCATCTTCCAGTTATACCATGTGGTTGTTGTAACTTTATGACCTCTGGGATATGTGTAAGAGCAGGACAGATCCACTGTTGACCCCTTCAAGGCACAGATACTATTCTTGGTGTAGGTCACACTCCAGACACCCTGACCCAGTACCACTGAAACAAGGTCACACAACACAAAGGTATCAGAATTAGGTCTATTGGCTCGCACTGACAGTAGGGTTTGTACCCACTTTGTTGCCATAGTTGCTGAGTTGTGTGTAAATGGAAACCACAGATAAGCATCACTCAGTGAGGTGTGAAAGATAACTATTTAAAGTGAAGTGGAGACTCCTAACAGAACACACCAGAATAACATTATGATTCTTATCCTTTTAGAAATGTCTGTAGATTGATAAACAGAGCAACTAAAAGATAAGAATGAGACCATACCTGCTACAGACCAGAGAAAGACCCCCAACACACTTCCTGCTGTTCTCAAGGCCATTGTTGCATCTCCCACCCTGCAGTCTTAGAAACATAAACAACAACTCACTCTATAGCTGGTGAATAACTACATACATACCATCAGGGGCAGCAGGTAGGGCTCTAGTCAAAAATAGTGCACTCAATAGGGTGCACTCAAATGGTGTCATTTGGGATGCAGGAATTAAAAACTCACATTATCATGGCTTTGAGTGGATGGTGTGTAAATAACATTTGTCATAATAGTTTGGTAATATGGAGTGTGTCAGTTGTTTTGGCAGGTAGCATAGTGGTTAAGAGAGTTGATACATAGAACTCTAAATGGGGCACAGGGCCTCATTACTGAAAATGAACCAGGCTCATATTGTATTGTGTTTTATTGTGCTATATGGTTGTCTATGTGAAAACTGTCTGTCTGTAAGTCTATTGCACAATGTATGTAATGTGTGTGATGTGTTGCATGTCTGTCTACATCTGTCTATTTAAGATGACTTGATGTATGATGCAAAATCTATTTCCTAATGGATACAATCAGTCATCATCAACAACAACAACCACATATTGAACAGATCTGTATTACTGTAAACATATTTCTACATTGATTATTCAGAAGCTGTTTTATTCTCAGAAACCCAAATATAGAAGGATAAATGTTCCATATTTTACGGTCCGTCAAGCTGTACAGCAGCATAAAGGCTGACCACCAGGTTGAATGATAACTGCTATCACCAAGCTGTACAGCAGCCTAAAGACTGACCACCAGGTTGAATGATAGCACCAAGCTATACAGCAGCCTAAAGACTGACCACCAGGTTGAATGATAGCACCAAGCTATACAGCAGCCTAAAGACTGACCACCAGGTTCAATGATAACTGCTATCACCATGCTGTACAGCAGCCTAAAGACTGACCACCAGGTTCAATGATAACTGCTATCACCAAGCTGTACAGCAGCCTAAAGACTGACCACCAGGTTGAATGATAACTGCTATCACCAAGCTGTACAGCAGCCTAAAGACTGACCACCAGGTTGAATGATAGCTGCTATCACCAAGCTGTACAGCAGCCTAAAGACTGACCACCAGGTTCAATGATAACTGCTATCACCAAGCTGTACAGCAGCCTAAAGACTGACCACCAGGTTCAATGATAACTGCTATCACCAAGCTGTACAGCAGCCTAAAGACTGACCACCAGGTTGAATGATAACTGCTATCACCAAGCTGTACAGCAGCCTAAGGACTGACCACCAGGTTGAATGATAGCACCAAGCTATACAGCAGCCTAAAGACTGACCACCAGGTTGAATGATAGCACCAAGCTATACAGCAGCCTAAAGTCTGACCACCAGGTTGAATGATAACTGCTATCACCAAGCTGTACAGCAGCCTAAAGACTGACCACCAGGTTGAATGATAGCTGCTATCACCAAGCTGTACAGCAGCCTAAAGACTGACCACCAGGTTCAATGATAACTGCTATCACCAAGCTGTACAGCAGCCTAAAGACTGACCACCAGGTTCAATGATAACTGCTATCACCAAGCTGTACAGCAGCCTAAAGACTGACCACCAGGTTGAATGATAACTGCTATCACCAAGCTGTACAGCAGCCTAAGGACTGACCACCAGGTTGAATGATAGCACCAAGCTATACAGCAGCCTAAAGACTGACCACCAGGTTGAATGATAGCACCAAGCTATACAGCAGCCTAAAGTCTGACCACCAGGTTGAATGATAACTGCTATCACCAAGCTGTACAGCAGCCTAAAGACTGACCACCAGGTTGAATGATAGCTGCTATCACCAAGCTGTACAGCAGCCTAAAGACTGACCACCAGGTTCAATGATAACTGCTATCACCAAGCTGTACAGCAGCCTAAAGACTGACCACCAGGTTGAATGATAACTGCTATCACCAAGCTGTACAGCAGCCTAAGGACTGACCACCAGGTTGAATGATAGCACCAAGCTATACAGCAGCCTAAAGACTGACCACCAGGTTGAATGATAGCACCAAGCTATACAGCAGCCTAAAGACTGACCACCAGGTTCAATGATAACTGCTATCACCAAGCTGTACAGCAGCCTAAAGACTGACCACCAGGTTCAATGATAACTGCTATCACCAAGCTGTACAGCAGCCTAAAGACTGACCACCAGGTTGAATGATAACTGCTATCACCAAGCTGTACAGCAGCCTAAGGACTGACCACCAGGTTGAATGATAGCACCAAGCTATACAGCAGCCTAAAGACTGACCACCAGGTTCAATGATAACTGCTATCACCAAGCTGTACAGCAGCCTAAAGACTGACCACCAGGTTGAATGATAACTGCTATCACCAAGCTGTACAGCAGCCTAAGGACTGACCACCAGGTTGAATGATAGCACCAAGCTATACAGCAGCCTAAAGACTGACCACCAGGTTCAATGATAACTGCTATCACCAAGCTGTACAGCAGCCTAAAGACTGACCACCAGGTTGAATGATAACTGCTATCACCAAGCTGTACAGCAGCCTAAAGACTGACCACCAGGTTGAATGATAACTGCTATCACCAAGCTGTACAGCAGCCTAAAGACTGACCACCAGGTTGAATGATAACTGCTATCACCAAGCTGTGAGGATAAACAGCAAGTGACACACACACACACACTTTTCTTTAAGGGGGTAGCTCAGCTTCAATATTGCAGATAGATTGT
Source organism: Oncorhynchus masou masou (assembly GCF_036934945.1). NCBI lineage: Eukaryota > Metazoa > Chordata > Actinopteri > Salmoniformes > Salmonidae > Oncorhynchus > Oncorhynchus masou. The sequence goes on along the minus strand of NW_027005658.1, from coordinate 66,226 downwards.
GGCTTCCATCAATGTAATTGTCTGAATCATTTCCAATTCCCTATTCATATTTGTTGTAAATATATACAATATATATCAAATATAAATATATATATACATTATATTTAATATATATGAATATATATATACAGTATATATCATATATGTCATTTAAACTCAGCAAAAAAGAAAAGTCCCTTTTTCAGGACCCTGTCTTTCAAAGATAATTTGTAAAAATGCAAATAACCTCACAGATCTTCATTGTAAAGGGTTTAAACACTGTTTCCCATGCTTGTTCAATGAACCATAAACAATTAATCAACATGCACCTGCGGAACGGTCGTTAAGACACTAACAGCTTACATACTATCGGCAATTAAGGTCACAGTTATGATGTTAAGTTTGCTGAAAATAAACACAGTTGACAGTGAGAGGACGTTTCAGTTTTTATATATATTTTTTGTAAATATATTTTCCACTCAATGATCATGCTGCTGCTCCCCCTATGGTCATTCCACCCCAGCCCCTCTACAGTCTTTACTCTGCCTCCACCCCAATGGTCATTATTCATCACTGCCAGAGTTATTATCTATATAGTACTAGTTCTACTTCTATTGTTTTCATTACCATTTTTCATCATTTTATTTCACTAGTCCTGCATATTGGAGCTCGAAGCCTAAGATGTTCACTGTAGCCTGCAATTACACCTGCAACAATGTGCATGTGACTATTAATGAAACTATCTGAATCTTTATTATTGTCCCCTAACCCTATCTCACCTCCTCTATGTGGAGTAAACTAATGACAAACAACAAAGACAAAATGTTGTGTTACTATCCTGGTGGGGACCAAAACATTTATTCCCATTCAAAATGTTTTTCATAACCACTGACCCTAATCTTAATCGTAACCCCTAAAACTAAATCCAACTCATAATCCTAACCCTCAACCAAAAATAGCCCTTTTCCTTGTGTGGACCTGTGAAATGTACCCACTTGTCCAACTTTTCCTTGTTTTACTGTCCTTGTGAGAACTTCTGGTCCAAGGACAGTAAAACCACACACACACACACACACACACAGACACACACCACACACACACACACACACACACACACACACACACACACACACACACACACACACACACACGCTATACATTGACTGTGGTTTAGGACTGCATTATTCTATGTATGGTGAGGTCTCTTGTGAAAAGGAAGCATTTCAGTGTAAATTGAAAATGGACGAAAGTCAGCACACAATATTTCTTCTTTTGAGGAGTGGACCTACATTTTAAAAACAGGCAAAATGTGACCAAATCCCATCACTCCTCATCAGCTGCATCAAAGTGGTACTGAAGGTTCCAGTGTCCTAGACAAGGAGTCTCCCTACTGGCATCTCTTAACATTTCTGCAGCCTCCTCTCTTCATATGATGTCCTCATTCATTTGTCCAGTGATATAATGCCACTATGATATTATGTTACACTGGTTGCTTCCCAAATGCACCCTACGTGCCCTGGTCAAAAGTAGTACACTATTAACTTCTCTAGGATAGGAGGCAGCATTTTCACGTTTGGATGAAAAACGTGCCCAGAGTAAACTGCCTCCTACTCAGTCCCAGAAGCTAAAATATGCATATCATTTTTAGTATTGGATAGAAACCACTCTGAAGTTTCTAAAACTGTCTGAATCATGTCTGTGACTATAACAGAACTTATTTGGCAGGCAAAACCCGAGGACAAACCATTCAGAATTAGTTTTTGGGGGTCACTCTCTTTTCAATGGGTTTTCATTGGGAATCCGGTGTTTTTCTGGATCAAACAAGCCAAATAAATGGACATTTTGGATATATATCGACAGAGTTAATCGAACAAAAGGACCATTTGTGATGTTTATGGGACATATTGAGTGTCAACAGAAGAAGCTCGTCAAAGATAAGGCATGAATTATATCTTTATTTCTGTTTTGTGTCGCACCGGGAGTGTTGAAAGATGATTGTCTGTGATTGTTAGCTGGGGTGCTATCCTCAGATAATAGAATCGTTTGCTTTCGCCGTAAAGCATTTTTCAAATCTGACACGTAGGCTGGATTCACAACCAGTGTAGCTTAAATGTGGTATATTGAATGTGTGATTTCATGAAAGTTTGATTTTTATAGTAATTTATTTGAATTTGGCGCTCTGCATTTTCACTGGATGTTGGCCAGGTGGGACGCTACCATCCCACATATCCCAGAGAGGTTAAAAATGATTAACCTATGCCACGCTGTATCTTGGTCCAACCATCCTTACAACGACAAGCGTTACAGAGATCCCAACACCCACGGACCAAGCAGCTTGCCCACAAGGAGCAGGGATCCTGGGCCTGGGAGGAAAGCCAGAAGTGGAGGACATCCTGGACGTGGGACGAAATCATGACAGGAGACATGGAAGCAGGCGGAGGTAGCGAAGAAACAACAACAATGACACCGGGGTTCGCGGCCATGACGGAAACCCGGGAGGCAGCCTCAAAACAGTGGTGGTTGGCAGAGCCAAAGTGGGAACCAGAACCAGCTCCCTGTACTCACCGTGTGGAGTTGGTCACCGTTCAGGTGCCATGTTTTGCAGTTTTACGCACCGTGTCTCCAGTGCGCCTCCACAGCCCGGTGCGTTCTGTGCCAGCTCCCTGCACTTGTCGTGCTAATGTGGGTATCTGTCCAGGATGGGTTGTGCCGTCTCAGCGCTCCTGGTCCCCAGTATGCCTCCAGGGTCCAGTATATCCTGCGCCGGCTCTACGCACTGTGTCCCCAGTGTGCCTTCACAGCCCTGTTCATCCTGTGCCAGCTCCCCACACTTGCCGTGTGAAGGTGGTCATTTGTCCAGGACGGTTGCGCCAGCTCTGCGCTCCAGACCCCCAGTGCGCCTCCATGGTCCAGTATATCCTGTGCCGGCTTCACGCACCCGGCCTCCAGTGCGTCTCCCCAGCCTGGTACGTCCTGTGCCAGCTCCACGCACCAGGCCTCCAGCGATGGTCTGCAGTCCAGAGCCTCCAGTGATGATCCGTGGCCCGGAGCCTCCAGGGATGATCCATGGCCCGGAGTCTCCAGTGATGACCCATGGCCCGGAGCCTCCAGTGATGATCCATGGCCTAGAGCCTCCAGTGATGATCCATGGCCTGGAGCCTCTAGAGACAATCCAAGGTCCGGAGCCTCCAGTGAGGGTTCCCAGTACAGAGCCTCCAGCGACGTTCTGCAGTCCAGAGCCTTCAGTGATGATCCATGACCCGGAGCCTCCAGTGATGATCCACGGCCCAGAGCTTCCAGTGATGATCCACGACCCGGAGCCTCCAGGGATGATCCTTGGCCCGGAGCCTCTAGAGACGATCCAAGGTCCGGTGCCTCCAGCGGGGGTTCCCAGTCCAGAGCCTCCGTTGACGATCCATGGTCCGGAGCCTCTGGCGACGATCCATGATCCGATTCCTCCGCCGACGATCCACGTCCAGAGTCCCCGGCAGCAATCTACGGTCCAGAGTCCTTGGCGACGATCCGCGGTCTGGTTTCTCCGGCGTCGATCCTGTTCCGGTTCCACGGAAGAGGAGGGATCCGCGAGCGGAGCAGGGTCTACGTCCCGAACCGGAGCCGCCACCGAGGCTAGATGCCCACCCGAACCCTCCCCCATAGAGTCAGGTTTTGCGGCCGGTGAACGCACCTTGGGGGGGGTCCTGTCACGCCCTGACCTTAGGGAGCCTTTTGATTCTCTATTTTGGTTAGGTCAGGGTGTGACTAAGGTGGGTACTCTAGTTTTTTGTATTTCTATGTTGGCCTGGTATGGTTCCCAATCAGAGGCATCTGCACGTTCGTCCAACCATCCTTACAGTGACGAGCGTTACATTGGGACACAACCCCTGTTGGTCATTGTGTACAGTACCGGTACCTAATAATAATGTCCTCAAACATTTTGGGTCAATAACAACATAACAAACGAATAAAACACAACACTGGCTAGAACTTGACCAAGTCACATTTAAGCACACAAACACTGATGTCTGTAGGAGTATAAGCCACTATTATATTATGTTACAATGTTGGCCCTTATGTACAGCAGAGAAGGCTGGTGATAGAAGGAGATGGTGCTGCAGTGGATGCTAATTTGTGTTTTTTATGCTGGTCTTAACTTTTTTTGTTCTTAATGTCTCTGCCATCATTTTGTAACAGCTCTGGGTGTAGCTGGTGCAGAGGAGTCAGGTGCAGGACAGCAGAGATAAATAATACACTTCATTTTACTCAAGACTTAAAAATAGTCAATAATACCTAGCCGGACCGTAAATACGGACCGTAAATACAACAAACAATCACTCACAAACAAACATGGGGGACAGAGGGTTAAATAATGAACAAGTAATTGAGGGAGTGAAACCAGGTGTGTAAGACAAGGACAAAACAAATGGAAAATGAAAGTGGATCGGTGATGGCTAGAAGGCTGGTGATGTCGACCACCGAACGCCGCCCGAACAAGGAGAGGGACCGACTTCGGTGGAAGTCGTGACACATTTCCTTTGGCCTACAGCTTCTAAACATCACAACAGTGATCACTAAACTTGATTTGGACTAAAATTTCAACTTCAACGAGTCTGCAACATTGGACATCCTGCTTACTCCGGACGAGACCCTGATCCCCGGCAACCCTGATCCCCGGCAGCCGTGAGTCAAGCGAGCAGGCATCCTGACGAGATTACGTCGGTGATCAAATAGATCAACAAATAGACCAACAAACTGGATGAGCTCGAAAACTATCCTGTCAACGGGACCTGAATAACTGTAACATATGTTTCTCAGAGTCGTGGCTGAATGTGGATTTACATCGTGGATTTACATCTTGCTGATTTGTCTACACTCTTAGAAAACAAATGGTGCTATCTAGAACCTAAAAGGGTTATTTGGTTCTCCCCATAGGAGAACACTTTGAAGAACTATTTTTGTTTCCAGGTAGAACATTGTTGGGTTCCATATAGAACCCTTTCCACAGAGGGTTCTACATGGAACACAAAAATGTTCGACCTGGAACCAAAAATAATTCTACATAGAACCAAAAAGGCTGATCCTATGGGGACAGCCGAAGAACACTTTTGGATCCTCACCTGTGCAACTAGGAGGAACAAAACTCCAGTTCACCTATACTCTACACATGAATAAAAGGCCCTCCCTTGCCCTCTCTTTGGCAAATCAGACCATACCTTTGTCCTCCTGCTTCCTGCCTACAAGCTAATACTCAAACAGGACCTACCAGAGACACGCTCAATATGGAAGTGGTCCGATTTAGTGGATGCTCAGCAACAGGACTGTTTCACTAGCACAGACTAGAATATGTTCCGGGATTCATCCAATAACATTGAGGAATTGACCACGTCTTTCACCGCTTCATTAATAAGTGCATCGCCAACATTGTCACCACAGTGACTTACAGACGTACCCCAACCAGAAGCCATGGATTACAGGCAACATCTGCACAGAGCTAAAGGCTAGAGCTTCCGCTTTCAAGGAACGGGACACTAATCCGGACGCATAAAGAAATTCTGCGACCACATCGAGATGAGCAATCAAACCGGAAACACGTCAATACAGGACTAACGCTGAATCCTACTTTGCTGGCTCTGAAGCGAGAAGCATGTGGCTGGGCTTGCAAACTATCATGGATTACAAAGGGAAATCCAGCCGCAAGCTGCCCAGTGACACAAGTCCACCAGACGAGCTACAGTAAGTTACTTCTATGCTCGCTTAGTCTATTATCGCTCCTGATGCCTAGTCACTTTACCCCTCCCTATGGGACAGCAGGTAGCCTAGCGGTTAAGAGCGTTGGGCCAGTAAAGGTTGCTGTTTTGACTTCCTGAACTGGCAAAAGCAGTAAATTCTGCAGTTCTGCCCTTGAGCAAGGCAGTTAACCCACAACAACAACTGCTACCGGGCGACGAATACGTCCATTTATACAGCCCCACGCACCTCTCTGATTCAGAGCGGTTGAATTAAATGTAGAAGACACATTTCAGTTGAATGCATTCAGTTGTGCAGCTGACTAGGTATCCCCCTTTCCCTTATATGTATGTACACAAACACCTCATTACCTCGTAGCCCTGCACATCGACTCTGTACTGTGGAACAGATGTTATTTTTACTCGTTGTTGATATTCGTTAATCACTCTGTATTTATTCCTTGTGTCACTATTTCCCTCAAAACATTTATACAGTGTAAGTATCCAGACCCCTTTACCTATTTCGACATTTTGTTACGTTCCAGCCTTATTCTAAAATGGAATAAAGAACAATTTCCCTCATCATTCTACACACGATACACCATAAAGACAAAGCAAAAACTGTTTTTTTACACAAGTATTCATAACCTTTGTTGAGATTAGAAATTGAGCTCAGGTGTATCATGTTTCCATTGATCGTCTTTAAAATGTGATTGGAGTCCACCTGTAGTAAATTCCTGTCTATATAAGGTCCCACAGTTGATTATTCATGTCAGAGAAAAAACTAAGCCATGACGATGAAGGAATTGTCTGTACAGCTCCGAGACAGGATTGGGTCTAGGCAAAGATTTGGGGAAGGGTACAAAACATGTCTGCAGCATTGAAGGTTCCCAAGAACACAGTGGCCTCCATCATTCTTAAATGGAAGAATGGAGCAATCGGAGGAGACATGCCTTGGTCAGGTAGGTGACCAAGAACTCTATGGTCTCTCTGACAGAGCTCCAGTGTTCCTCTATGGAGATGGCAGAACCTTCCAGATGGATAACCATCTCTGCAGCACTCCACCAGTCAGGCCTTTATTGTAGAGTGGCCAGATGGAAGCCAGATGACAGCCAGCTTGAAATTTGCCAAAAGGCACCGAAATGAGACTCTCTGTTCTGATGAAACCAAGATGGAAGTCTTTGGCCTCTCATGTTAAACCTACTCCTAAACACAACCCACCATCACTGTGTCTCATGTTAATACTACTCCTAAACACAACCCACCATCATTGTGTCTCTTGTTAATACTACTCCTAAACACAGTCCACCACAACTGTGTCTATACTACTCCTAAAGCTCTTACGAAGCATTCATTCAATCACTCAAAACTCTTACTTTAGGCCATTTTCAAAATGTCTCCACAACAATCTGTTGATCTGAGAGCTCTTAAAATAGCATGCACAAGTCTTTATGTGAAACCACATGTCCAACGTACACACACACACACACGCACACACATGTACACACACACACACACACACACACACGTACACACACACACACTCTCACACACACACGCACACGTACACGTACACACACACACACACACACACACACACACTTATCATTGTCCAATTTTCACTGTGGTCTTTTATACTACATACAGAACCATGTAAACACTGTGTTGACTATACTATTTATAACGTTAACATTTTAATGACCTACCTTGCCCTTCTGAGTTCTGTATACACAGGTCAAAGTTCCATGATGTTATTCAATTAGAACCCATTCCATTTAAACACCCATGACCATCACTCCTCATCGGCTGCATCAAAGTGGTACTGAAGGTTCAGTGATCTAGACTAGAGCACCAATGGGTGGTCCTGGGAACCAAACCCATAACGTTGCAGGTGCCATGTTCTACCAACTGAGCTACAGAGGAACATGTTCTGTAAAGTCTAATGTGTATATACAGATTTCTGATATGACTCGGGAGGCCTGTCAGAGGACAGACAGGAAAGGAGAACAGGGAAGTGATACTGAGTGTGTGCATTTAAACCAACAAAACCACAACCCACCGTCACTGTCTCATGTTTATACTACTCCTAAACACAACCCACCGTCACTATCTCATGGTAATACTACTCCTAAACACAACACACCATCACTGTCTCATGTTAATACTACTCCTAAACACAACCCACCATCACTGTGTCTTAGGTTTATAATACTCCTAAACACAACCCACCATCACTGTGTCTCATGTTAATACTACTCCTAAACACAACCCACCATCACTGTGTCTCATGTTAATACTACTCCTAAACACAACCCACCATCACTGTGTGTCATGTTAATACTACTCCTAAACACAACCCACCATCACTGTGTCTCATGTTAATACTACTCCTAAACACAACCCACCATCACTGTGTCTCATGTTAATACTACTCCTATACACAACCCACCATCACTGTGTCTCATGTTAATACTACTCCTAAACACAACCACCATCACTGTGTCTCATGTTAATACTACTCCTAAACACAACCCACCATCACTGTGTCTCATGTTAATACTACTCCTAAACACAACCCACCATCACTGTGTCTCTTGTTAATACTACTCCTATACACAACCCACCATCACTGTCTCATGTTAATACTACTCCTAAACACAACCCACCATCTCTGTGTCTCATGTTAATACTACTCCTAAAGCTCTTACGAAGCATCCACCTAATCACTGTTACTTTCAGTCTTACTTTAGGTCATTTTCAAACAAGTCTCCACAACAATCTATTGCTTTCAGAGTCCTTAAAATACCATGCTAAAGTATTATATGCGTAACCACATGTACAATACTGTATCAGATTAAATATGCAGAAATACATCTACAGAGTATACTGTACATAACAGAAAAACAAAACATACATTACAATAGCATCGCCATGCACATAACAGGATACAGAAGTTCATGGAAACAAACAAATGATAAAATAAACATATTTTAAGATATCATCAAGCATACTTACAGAGTGATGTGGAGATGTGTTGCAAGTTAACTTACTGGAAGTCTATATAAATAGACACTGAGTGTGAGGTTTGAAGTCCGGTTGACACAACATTGAAGCAGTCAGGGACGATAGAGTTGAATAGAGGGCGTACTTGCTTCAAAGCCTGTTTTAGCATGGCTAAAGCCATTGAATACACCATTTCAGTTGGTATACCGACTGTTATTAAACTTATGGAAGTTGAAGATATTAACTACTTTAATACGGAAATAGCCCTCAATGGTGCTGCTCATTCTGTCACAGAAGACATCATGACTAAGATGTCAAGATGTACCTTCTATCCAACTCTATGTCAGGGACCAAGAAGCTTATGCAGAGAAGGCTTCCTTCAGCAGTCACACAGACAGTGTTCGAGAACATCAAAACTGATGTATCATGGGTAAATTGTGACTGACTGAATGATCTATAAATAATATTGAGTAGTTATTCATCATGCAAGGTGATTTGTAGATCTCGACTTGCCTATAAAGTCAGCTACAATGTCGAATACTCCCACATTTACAAAAATCCCATTCAAGTCACGGGACTGGTATTAACATTCTCTCATCATGTTCAAATCATCTAGAAGTGACTTTGTTGACCTTCACAACGCATTTTTTTAAACTTTTGATTGATTTCGAAATGTGCGAGAAATGCCTCTTATCAGTCACATGACGAATGGGATTTGTGCCACGAATGCTAAAACGTTAGCAAGTGGAAACAGTGTCAGGGGAAACTAAACCAAAGCAGGGACTGATGTCACCATGTTCATAGACTGCTAAAAGGGAAGGGAAACCAATGTGTCATTTTGTAACTTGGGTGAACCTTCATTATATTATAACAATATATTAGCAAGAGAATAGAGTGTAAGGACTAGCTTTGGTTTGGGGCCATAGCTCTTTAGTCCAAGTTCTGTGGTGGTTCTCTTCCCTTCAGGTTCTGTGGTGGTTCTCTTCAGTGCAGGTTCTGTGGTGGTTCTCTGCTCTCCAGGTTCTGTGGTGGTTCTCTTCCCTTCAGGTTCTGTGGTGGTTCTCTTCCCTCCAGGTTCTGTGGTGGTTCTATCAGTCCAGGTTCTGTGGTGGTTCTCTTCTCTCCAGGTTCTGTGGTGGTTCTCTTCCCTCCAGGTTCAGTGGTGGTTCTCTTCCCTCCAGGTTCTGTGGTGGTTCTATCAGTCCAGGTTCTGTGGTGGTTCTCTTCCCTGGATGGTCTGATATACGGAGTGCTGAGCGTCTCTCTGAAGAGATGTGAACGTGTCACTGTGGGGGATTTTCACACTCAGAGAGACAGTGACACAGGAAACACAGTATGAGCACTTTACACACTGCTCTATAGCATTCTCTCTCACTTTGTAACGGCTTTCTTCTGTTGAAGGAGGAGCGGACCAAAATGCAGCGTGATGGTTACTCATTTTTATTGAATGAAAGTAGACTAGACGTGAAATAACTGAACATGTACAAAAACAACAGACGGAAACGTGAAAAACTATACAGCCTGTCTGGTGAAACTAAACACAGAGACAGGAACAATCACCCATGAAAACACTCACAGAATATGGCTACCTAAATATGGTTCCCAATCAGAGACAACGATAATCACCTGGCTCTGATTGAGAACTGCCTCAGGCAGCCATAGACTATACTATACGCCCCACAAAAACACACCACAATAACCCATGTCACACCCTGGCCTGACCAAATAAATGAAGATAAATATAATATATTTCGACCAGGGCGTGACAGAACCCCCCCCCCCCTAAGGTGCGGACTCCCGGACGCACATCAAAACAATAGGGAGGGTCCGGGTGGGCGTCTGTCCATGGTGGCGGCTCCGGCGCGGGACCCCACTCTATTAATGTCTTAGTCCCCCTTCCTCGCGTCCTAGGATAGTCCACCCTCGCCGCCGACCATGGCCTAGTAGTCCTCACCCGGAACCCCACTGGACTGAGGGTCAGCTCGGGACAGAGGGTCAGCTCGGGACAGAGGGTCAGCTCGGGACAGAGGGGCAGCCTAGCACTGAGAGGAAGCTCAGCCAGGTAGTTGGATCTGGCAGATCCTGGCTGACTGGCAGATCTGGAAGAGTCTGGTTGACTGGCAGATCTGGAAGAATCTGGCTGACTGGCAGATCTGGAAGAGTCTGGCTGACTGGCAGATCTGGAAGAGTCTGGCTGACTGGCAGATCTGGAAGAGTCTGGCAGATCTGGAAGAGTCTGGCTGACTGGCAGATCTGGAAGAGTCTGGCTGACTGACGGATCTGGCTGCTCCATGCTGACTGGCGGCTCTGGCTGCTCCATGCAGACTGGCAGCTCCATGCAGACTGGCAGCTCCATGCTGACTGGCAGCTCCGGCTGCTCCTTGCAGACTGACAGCTCCATGCAGACTGGCATCTCCGGCTGCTCCATGAAGACTGACATCTCCGGCTGCTCCATGCAGACTGACAGCTCTGGCTGCTCCATGCAGACTGACAGCTCTGGCTGCTCCATGCAGACTGACAGCTCTGGCTGCTCCATGCAGACTGACATCTCTGGCTGCTCCATGCAGACTGACAGCTCTGGCTGCTCCATACAGACTGACAGCTCTGGCTGCTCCATGCAGACTGACATCTCTGGCTGCTCCATGCAGACTGACAGCTCTGGCTGCTCCATGCAGACTGACATCTCTGGCTGCTCCATGCAGACTGACAGCTCTGGCTGCTCCATGCAGACTGACAGCTCTGGCTGCTCCATGCAGACTGACAGCACTGGCTGCTCCATGCAGACTGACAGCTCTGGCTGCTCCATGCAGACTGACATCTCTGGCTGCTCCATGCAGACTGACAGCTCTGGCTGCTCCATGCAGACTGACAGCTCTGGCTGCTCCATGCAGACTGACAGCTCTGGCTGCTCCATGCAGACTGACAGCTCTGGCTGCTCCATGCAGACTGACAGCTCTGGCTGCTCCATGCAGACTGACAGCTCTGGCTGCTCCATGCAGACTGACATCTCTGGCTGCTCCATGCAGACTGACAGCTCTGGCTGCTCCATGCAGACTGACATCTCTGGCTGCTCCATGCAGACTGACAGCTCTGGCTGCTCCATGCAGACTGACAGCTCTGGCTGCTCCATGCAGACTGACAGCTCTGGCTGCTCCATGCAGACTGACAGCACTGGCTGCTCCATGCAGACTGACAGCTCTGGCTGCTCCATGCAGACTGACATCTCTGGCTGCTCCATGCAGACTGACAGCTCTGGCTGCTCCATGCAGACTGACAGCTCTGGCTGCTCCATGCAGACTGACAGCTCTGGCTGCTCCATGCAGACTGACAGCACTGGCTGCTCCATGCAGACTGACAGCTCTGGCTGCTCCATACAGACTGACAGCTCGGGCTGCGCTAAACAGGCGGGAGACTCCAGCAGCGCTGTAGAGGAGGAAGGCTGGTTCCCAATCAGAGACAACGATAATCACCTGACTGATTGAGAACTGCCTCAGGCAGCCATAGACTATACTATACACCCCACAAAAACCCCAAGCCAAAACACACCACAATAACCCATGTCACACCCTGGCCTGACCAAATAAATGAAGATAAATATAATATATTTCAACCAGGGCGTGACACACTTCTACTTTCTGTGTTCATCTCTCTCCGTCTCACTCTCACCCACACACAAACAAACACAAATATTATATACAAAATAAACACATATATGAATATGTTATAACATACCTACTGCCAGAGTGTCTGGTCCTCATTTTCAGTGGTGTGTGTGTCCTAGTTAGGGTCAGGATGGACACTCTGGAGAGAGAGCTGTGTCAAGGTACAGTGAAAATAGTAGAAAGAGACTGACACAGTAAAAAATAAAAGCAGTAACTTATCAACAGGTAGTGTGTTGATAGAATGACCATCTGTAGAGCATCTATCCAGACTATCCAAATAAAGTGACTAAAAAAACTATATCACTGTACTTGCACATAGCTGAGTCACACTCTCAGATCTCTGATTGTCAGGGTGTGGCCATTCCTCTTGTTGCTACAGTACGTCACATGACCTGTGTAGTCTTGTTCATCACTCAGAGTCACATGATTCCCCTCAGCATCATTTCTAGTGAACCAGAAGGTTGTTGTGATTGTATAGCCACTGGGATATGTGTAAGAGCAGGACAGCGCTACTCAAATCAAATTTTATTTGTCACATACACATGGTTAGCAGATGTTAATGCGAGTGTAGCGAAATGCTTGTGCTTCTCGTTCCGACAATGCAGTAATAACCAACAAGTAATCTAACTAACAATTCCAAAACTACTGTCTTATCCACACAAGTGTAAGGGGATAAAGAATATGTACATAAAGATATATGAATGAGTGATGGTACAGAGCGGCATAGGCAAGATACAGTAGATGGTATCGAGTACACTATATACATATGAGATGAGTATGTAAACAAAGTGGCATAGTTTAGTGGCTAGTGATACATGTATTACATAAAGATGCAGTAGATGATATAGAGTACAGTATATACGTATACATATGAGATGAATAATGTAGGGTATGTAAACATTATATTAGGTAGCATTGTTTAAAGTGGCTAGTGATATATTTTACATAATTTCCCATCAATTCCCATTATTAAAGTGGCTGGAGTTGAGTCAGTGTGTTGGCAGCAGCCACTCAATGATTAGTGGTGGCTGTTTAACAGTCTGATGGCCTTGAGATAGAAGCTGTTTTTCAGTCTCTCGGTCCCAGCTTTGATGCACCTGTACTGACCTCGCCTTCTGGATGATAGCGGGGTGAACAAGCAGTGGCTCGGGTGGTTGTTGTCCTTGATGATCTTTATGGCCTTCCTGTAACGTCGGGTGGTGTAGGTGTCCTGGAGGGCAGGTAGTTTGCCCCCGGTGATGCGTTGTGCAGAACTCACTACCCTCTGGAGAGCCTTACGGCTGTTGGTGGAGCAGTTGCCGTACCAGGCGGTGATACAGCCCGCCAGGATGCTCTCGATTGTGCATCTGTAGAAGTTTGTGAGTGCTTTTGGTGACAAGCCGAATTTCTTCAGCCTCCTGAGGTTGAAGAGGCGCTGCTGTTACTGTTGACCCCTTCAAGGTACAGATACTCTGAGTGATGTACGCCACACTTCCTCCATCCTGATCCAGTAACACAACACTGAACACTGAAACACAAATCACACATGATAGTGATTATACATTACAGACCCATATCCTCACACTAACAGTGTTTGTCCACACTTTGTTGCCGTACTTTACTTGCTGAGTGTGAATGGAAACCACAGAAAGGACCTAAGTGTTACTCAGTGAGGTGTGAAAGACAACTATTCCAGAAGAGAAGAAGCCCCTAACAGACGATGTCACTGAACACACAGAATAACATTACTAAAATATTATGAATGAGACCATACCTGCTACAGACCACATACCTGCTACAGACCAGAGAAAGACCCCCAACACACTTCCTGCTGTTCTCAAGGACATTGTTGCATCTCCCACCCTGCAGTCTTAGAAACATAAACAACAACTCTATAGCTGGTGAATAACTCTACCTGATACATTAAAAACAGTCCAGGGTCCATATTCATAAAGTGTCTGTCACGGTCGTGGTATTGAGGAGACCAAAGCGCAGCGTGGTGTGAATGATTTTAATGAACGGACGAAAAAAACCACGTAGTACACTAAACAAACTAAACAAACTAAACAAACTAAACAAACTAAACAAGACGACCGCTAAAGAAACTGAGTGCTAACATGCACATCACATAGATGATAACCCACAAAATACCCAAAGAAGATGGCTGCATAAATATGGTTCCCAATCAGAGACAACGATAAACAGCTGCCTCTAATTGAGAACCAATCTAGGCAACCATAGACATACATAAACACCTTGATAGTAAACAACCCCATAAACCTACAAAACCCCTAGACAGTACAAAAACACATACATCACCCAAGTCACACACTAACCTAACCAAAACAATCAAGTAAACAAAGAATACTAAGGTCAGGGAGTGACAGTGTCAAAAATGTAAGTAAAGGGAAATGGTATTTTCTTTAAATACAGATCCACAACAAAGTGTTGACTGTTCTATATGGTTTCTTAATGTGTTTCCTCACAAGATGTGACCCATCCCTCCTCATCATCTCCATCAAAGTGCTGCTGAAGGTTCCAGTGTTCTAGACTAGAGCTCCCCCTACTGGCATCTCAACATTACTGCAGCCTCCAGTCTCTCTTCATATGTCCCAATCATGTCCTCATCCACTTGGATCAATAACAAAATATCAAACTGGTAATAAGGTGCCTGAGACTGAGGTCCCGATTCCCAACCCTTTACCAAGTGTGCAAGTTCACTCTTCCCGTCATGGATTTAAAGGTATGAGACTGGTGTGAACATTGGAGTTTCCATATTTGTTTGCTGAATCCATATCAGTGGAACAGGCAAAGCTGAAATCTTTGCCCTATACACATTCTATGTCTTTGCCAGGGGTCATGGAAACGGACAAGGGATTCACATTTTCTCAAAATGTATTTTCTTCAATGTTTTTTTTCTTCTGTGATTGACACTCAACTAGTGAATTCAGACAATCCGATCAGAGAGCGAAACATGCAAATCTACGATGTTTACAAGGTCTACTTTGGGGGAGAAGTGGGCGGGGTCAAGTCTACTTCGGGGAAGAAGTGGGCGGAGTCAGGTCTACTTCGGAGGAGAAGTGGGCGGGGTCAGGTCTACTTCGGGGAAGAAGTGGGCGGAGTCAGGGGAGGATTCAAACAAAAGATGGCAGCAGATAAAGATACACATGAAAATGCACAAAATAAAATGTCAAATAACATTTGAAAATGTAAAGAAATGTAGACAGAATAAACCAACCATGTAAAGATACTGTGTATTTAAGAGATGACGTTGGACTGGATTCAGTGAACTAGCCATCTCAGTTGGCTTGTTAGCTACATGAAGCAGACGTTGTTCAGTGATACTGAAAGCTAGCTAGCCAGCTAGAAGTTAACTCTGTTACCTCTGACAATCAAGTGAAGTGACTTCCATAAACTGGCATTTTTGTGCATCACACAGCTGCTCTGGACAAAGTGGATTGTGAACTATACGGTGCGTTGCCGCTGAATTACAGCAGCATTTTTATGATTTGTTTACACGTCACACATTAGTAATGTTTTGATAAAAGTAATAAGAATTATTGCATCAAGCAGAACTACTTCCTGAATTTTGAGGCAAAATTGTGCTTTAACTGTCATAAAAACCTTAAAAACCAAATTTACTTGCTGTAAAAAAAAAAAATGAAGCCGGTAGCATGATTCCCAAGAAAGACTCGCTGCTAATGGTGCTTCAACAAAGTACTGAGTAAAGGGTCTGTATACTTAAGTAATGTGATACTTCCATTTTGTATTTTGAATCCATTTGCAAACCTTTCTAAATACCTGTTTTTGCTTTGTCATTATGGGGTATTGTGTGTAGATTGATGAGGGGAAAACAACTATTTATTCAATTTTAGAATAAGGCTGTAACATAACAAAATGTGGAAAAAGTCAAGGGGTCTGAATACTTTCTGAATGCACTGTATATTATTAGATACTATTATAAACCAGGTAGTTTAAGCCCTGGATGCTGATTGGCTGAATAAGCATTTCATTTCACATACAGTATATTAGACAATAGAACACTGGTATGACACAAATATTTGTTTACTTTCTATTTATGTTGGTAACCAGTTTGTTATAGCAATAAGGCCCTCGGGCTTGTAGTATATGGTCTATATACCATGGCTAAGGGCTGTATCAAGGCACTCTGCGTTGTGCAGAACAACAGTCATTAGCCGTGGTACAGTATATAGGCCAATATACCACAGCTAAGGGCTGTATCCAGGAACTCTGCGTTGTGTCGTGCTTAAGAACAGTCATTAGCCGTGGTACAGTATATAGGTCAATATACCACAGCTAAGGGCTGTATCCAGGAACTCTGCGTTGTGTCGTGCTTAAGAACAGTCCTTAGCCGTGGTACAGTATATAGGCCAATATACCACAGCTAAGGGCTGTATACAGGAACTCTGCGTTGTGTCGTGCTTAAGAACAGTCCTTAGCCGTCGTACAGTATATAGGCCAATATACCACAGCTAACGGCTGTATCCAGGAACTCTGCGTTGTGTCGTGCTTAAGAACAGTCCTTAGCCGTGGTACAGTATATAGGCCAATATACCACAGCTAACGGCTGTATCCAGGAACTCTGCGTGGTGTCGTGCTTAAGAACAGTCCTTAGCCGTGGTACAGTATATAGGCCAATATACCACAGCTAACGGCTGTATCCAGGAACTCTGCATTGTGTCGTGCTTAAGAACAGTCCTTAGCCGTGGTACAGTATATAGGCCAATATACCACAGCTAACGGCTGTATCCAGGAACTCTGCGTTGTGTCGTGCTTAAGAACAGTCCTTAGCCGTGGTACAGTATATAGGCCAATATACCACAGCTAACGGCTGTATCCAGGAACTCTGCGTTGTGTCGTGCTTAAGAAGGTCTTCTTGGTTCTGGGTTTGTTGTTTTCAGTTCTTGGTTCTGGGTTTGTTGTTTTCAGTTCTTGGTTCTGGGTTTGTTGTTTTCAGTTCTTGGTTCTGGGTTTGTTGTTTTCAGTTCTTGGTTCTGGGTTTGTTGTTTTCAGTTCTTCTTGGTTCTGGGTTTGTTGTTTTCAGTTCTTGGTTCTGGGTTTGTTGTTTTCAGTTCTTGGTTCTGGGTTTGTTGTGTTCAGGTCTTCTTGGTTTTGGGTTTGTTGTTTACAGGTCTTCTTGGTTCTGGGTTTATTGTGTTCAGGTCTTCTTGGTTCTGGGTTTGTTGACTGTACTGTAGAGAACAGAGGGATCCTCCTCAGCTGCTTGTACCACCGTGGACCTGGAGAAAGAAACAGACGTTAAACTGAATGTGAGTCCCAAATGGCACCCTACTCCTTTTTGCATGCACTACTTTAGACCAGTAGTGAACTAAATAGGGAATAGGGTGCCATTTGGAATGCAAAAAGAGCAGTTAGTCAAAACCATCATCACATCACATCCCTCCTTCATTATAGACATATCATAGTAACTGTCTTGAGATGTAAATTGTTGAGTTTTTAGTTTCAGGAAATGCCATTTGGCCTGAAGAATACTATTGCAACTTTTCAAAATGTCCACTGTCACACCATAGTATGCCCCTAGAGTTCACCATAGAGTTCAATGAAATGTCACTTGACATGAAGATTTCTCCTTCAACCCTCAGATAGTGATGGAGGGAGTTATCAGGGAGCAATGAGAGGTCACTAGGGGTCAACTGTTTTGCTTATTTTAATGACATCACTGTCCTCTCCTCCAATAAGCAGCAGCATAACCTTGATGCTGTCTGTGTGTTCACATGTTCTTTATAGGATTGGAAAGCTGCCGCAGTCATCCCCCTCTTCAAAGGGGGAGACACCCTGGACCCAAACTGTTACAGACCTATATCCATCCTGCCCTGCCTATCTAAGGTCTTCGAAAGCCAAGTCAACAAACAGGTCACTTGACCATCTCGAATCACACCATACCTTCTCCGCTGTGCAATCTGGTTTCCGAGCCGGTCACGGGTGCACCTCAGCCACGCTCAAGGTACTAAACTGTCAGGACCCGGTTTCGAACCTGGGTCTCCGGAGTGAGAAACAGTCACTTAACCAACTGAGCCACAAATAGTCAGCAGAACCCAGAAGATGAGGCAGACACAGCAGTACTTAAGACGGTGTATTTAATAAAGTAAAAAACCTTCCATACAAAAAATGGCAAATCCAAAAGGTGGTAGGTAAAGCACAAAAAGGCCTCAAAAGAAACTCACAAAAAATAAACAAAAACAAAAAACAGAATTCCACAAGAGCGTCACCCGGAATCGACAAGAGCACACAGAACACTAGGGCTGGGTGCTAACATACAAACACAGAGCACAGAACTGAGGGAAACTAAGGGTTTAAATACAATCAGGGGAAACGAGGCACAGGTGCAAATAATAATGGGGATCAAGGGAAAAACATAAGGACAAAAAGCACAATGGGGGCATCTAGTGACCAACAACCGGAACAACCCTGGCCAAATCCTGACAGAATCCCCCCCCTAGGAACGGCTCCTGACGTTCCTACCAGCTCTCTCAGGGTGGAGGGCCCTGAACTGACGAATGAGGTCAGGGTCCAGTATGTCTTTGGCAGGAACCCAGGAGCGCTCCTCAGGACCGTAGCCTTCCCAGTCCACCAGATACTGCCAGGACCGCTGCACCCGGCGGGAATCCAGTATGCGATGGACGGTATAGGCCGGCTGGCCTCCAATGACACGAGGCGGAGGGGGAGGTCTGTCTGCCGGGACAAGGGGAGAAAAAACAACAGGTTTTAACAAGGAAATGTGAAATGTGGGATTAATCTTAAGGGAGCTGGGTAAGTGTAGGCGATAAGAAAATGGGTTAACTCTCCTGGCAACCTTAAAGGGACCGATGTATTTTTGGGACAGCTTGCGAGACTCCACCCGTAGTGGTAAGTCTCTTGTGGAGAGCCAGACTCTCTGGCCGGGGCGCAGGGTAGGCCCGGGACGGCGACGTCTGTTGGCTTGTTGTTGGTACCTCTGTGAGGAACGCATAAGATTAAGACGGGTCTTCCTCCACATAAGCCGACAGCGTCTGACGAACTTCAAGGCTGAAGGCACTCTGACTTCTACCTCCTGGTCCGGGAACAATGGAGGAGCATAGCCAAACTGACACTCGTGCGGGGACATACCAGTGGAGGAGGAGCGCAAGGTGTTGTGCGCGTATTCGGCCCAAACAATAAAGGATGACCATGTGGACGGGTTGTCACGAGTCATACATCGGAGGGTGGTTTCCAGCTCTTGATTCATCCTCTCTGTTTGGCCGTTGGACTCCGGATGGTACCCTGAAGATAGACTGGCAGAAGCCCCCATGAGTTGGCAGAAGGCCTTCCAAAACCTTGAGGCGAACTGGGGACCTCTGTCAGAAACCACATCTTGAGGAATGCCGAAGACTCGGAACACATGATTAATTACCAACTCAGCCGTTTCCTTGGCAGAAGGTAACTTAGTCAGAGGGACGAACCTGGCCGCCTTTGAAAACCTGTCGATTATGACTAGGATAGTAGTATTGCCATGGGATGGAGGAAGTCCAGTAATAAAGTCCAATGAGATATGGGACCAGGGTCTGTGGGGAACAGGTAAAGGGTGAAGGAGTCCTTGAGGGCGGAGGTGAGAAGATTTGCCCTGGCAGCACACGGGGCAGGCATTGACGAAAGTGGCAACGTCTTCTCTTATGGTAGGCCACCAGAACATACGCTGGATGAACTCCAAGGTGCGACCTACGCCCGGATGACAGGTGAGGCGAGAGGAGTGCCCCCACAGAAGGACCTGAGTCCTCACTGCCTTGGGGACAAACAACCGATTGGCAGGGCCTCCTTTCGGGTCCGGTTCGCTAGCTTGAGCACGTCTCACGGTATCCTCAACTTGCCACGAGATCGGAGCCACAATCTTTGCAGCAGGAAGGACAGGCATGTCCGTGTCATCTCGAATGGCAGGAGCGTAGACTCGGGACAGGGCATCCGGTTTGAGATTCTTCGATCCGGGCCGATAGGTGAGGATAAACTGGAATCGATTGAAGAAAAGAGACCATCTAGCTTGTCTAGAGTTCAACCGCTTCGCCTGCTGGATATACTCCAGATTTTTGTGGTCCGTAAGCACTTGAAACGGGTGAGAAGCCCCCTCGAGCCAGTGTCTCCATTCCTTCAATGCCATCTTAACCGCTAGGAGTTCACGATCCCCCACATCGTAGTTCCTCTCAGTCGGGGTAAGCCGGTGTGAGAAGAAAGCGCACGGATGAAGCTTCTTGTCTTCACCCTTCTGAGACAGGACAGCTCCAACACCAACCTCTGATGCGTCTACCTCCACCACAAATGGTTCATCCGTAGTCGGTAGTATCAGGATGGGAGCAGAGAGGACGCGCTGCTTGAGTCCTTGGAAGGCCGTCTCAGCTTCTCTTCCCCACAAAAACCTTGCATTGCCACCTTTGGTTAAAGCTGAGAGAGGAGCTGCCACCAAGCTGAAGTTCTTGATGAACTTGCGGTAAAAGTTTGTGAAGCCCAGGAAACGCTGAACTTCCTTAACGGATTTGGGGGTGGGCCAATCCGCTACCGCCCCTACCTTCCTGGGGTCCATTAAGACTCGACCGGGTTCCACTACAAATCCCAGGAATTGTACTCGGGATGAATGGAATTCACATTTTTCCGGCTTAACGTACAGATGGCTGTCCAGGAGGCGTTTGAGTACTTGTCTGACATGCTTAGTGTGTTCTTGAAGGGAGCTCGAAAAGATGAGGATGTCATCCAAGTAAACGAACACAAATATGTTAAGCATATCCCTAAGCACATCGTTTATGAGCGCTTGGAACACCGCTGGGGCGTTGGTCAGGCCGAAGGGCATCAACAAGTATTCATAGTGACCAGTAGGTGTGTTGAAAGCGGTCTTCCACTCGTCACCAGGTCTGATCCGCACAAGATGGTATGCGTTCCGCAGGTCAAGCTTAGTGAAAACAACTGCTTCCTGGAGCAGCTCGAAGGCTGTGGCCATAAGGGGTAGCGGGTAACGGTTACGGACGGTTATGGCATTGAGTCCCCGGTAGTCGATGCAAGGACGTAATCCACCGTCTTTCTTGGCCACAAAGAAAAACCCTGCTCCCGCCGGGGAGGTGGATGGACGCATGAGGCCTGCTTCCAGAGCGTCCTTGATGTAGGTATCCATAGCAGCTCGTTCGGGTGGAGATAGGGAAAAGATCCGACCCCTGGGGGGCAAGTGCCCGGAAACAGGTCGATGGGGCAATCGTAAGGTCTATGGGGTGGTAGCATGGTGGCCCTCTGTTTGCTAAACACCAGTTTGAGGTCATGGTAACACTCGGGAACTCGGGTCAGGTCGATGGATTCTAAAGACTCGGGAGTAGAACTCGGGGAATTCTGGAAAATACAAGTAGCTTGGCACGTAGGACCCCACTGCTTGATAGTGCCCACAGACCAGTCGATGTGAGGGTTATGGCTGTGAAGCCAGGGGTATCCAAGGACGAGAGGGAACTCGGAACAGGAGATCAAATGAAAGTTCATCAATTCCTGGTGTTGTGAAACTGAAAGTCGCAAGGAGGTAGTGACATGAGTGACAAGTCCAGATCCCAAAGGGCTTCCATCCAATGTAGTAACCCTCATGGGGTCACTTAGAGGTTCAGAGGGAACGCCATTCTCCTTCGCCCAGACACCATCCATGAAGTTACCTGCGGCTCCAGAGTCTACCAAGGCTTGAAGGTGAAGCTTGTGGTTGTCCCAGGAGAGGGTGACTGGAATGAGCAGACGGGAGTTGGACGGATGGGAGGAGGTTATGTTTCCCGTTACAGTTCCCCCGGTCTGTACGGGACAGAGCGTTTCCCTGGAGCCCGGGACACGTGGAACGGAAATGGCCCGGTTTGCCGCAATATAGACAGCGTCGCTCCCTCATCCGGCGGTCTCTCTCAGCCTGGGAGATGCGTCCAATCTGCATGGGTTCCGGTGGAGCCAGCGATGATAAAGGTGGGGACTCGGAGCTGGGACTGATAGGGGCTAGAGGTCTACGGTTGAGTTCTCTCTCTCTCAGACGCTGGTCAATGCGTGAGGCCAACTTGATCAGGGACTCGAGATTGTCCGGTGGTTCCCGAGTGGCCAGTTCATCTTGGATAGTGTCGGAAAGGCCTTTCAGAAAGCACACCGTGAGCGCCTCGTTGTTCCAGCCACTCGCTGCTGCCACCGTGCGGAACTGGATGGCATAGTCCGTCACGCTGCGCCAACCTTGATGGAGAGTCAGGAGCTGTTTGGCTGAGTCAGAACCACTGCTTGGGCCTTGAAACACTCGTTTGAATTCCTCAGCAAAGGCAGAGTAGCTGGCACAGCAGGAACTATGGGCATCCCACACAGCAGTAGCCCAGGCCAGGGCTTTTTCCGACAGCAGGGTGATGATATATGCGATCTTAGACCGGTCGGTGGGAAACGACGAGGGTTGCAGCTCAAAGGAGAGAGAACATTGAGTGAGAAACCCTTTACAAGCACTTGGATCACCTGAGAACCGTTGGGGAGGTGGAAGACGAGGTTCAGCCAGGGGGTTAACTGCCATGGGTACGTGAATTTGAGGTACTGGGACGGGAACTGTTGCCGGGGTAAGTCGATCAGATATTTGCTTAATGGAAGTCAGCATCTCCAACAGAAGATGAGAATGTCTAGCCATTAAGGCCTCTTGCTGAACAAGGGCGGCTTCGTGGCGTTGGACAGTCTCCTGGTGGTGGAACAGCGTGGCAAAAAGGTCCTGGGAACTGGCTGCCTCTGGGTTCATTTATGGCTCTGTGTTTCTGTCAGGACCCGGTTTCGAACCTGGGTCTCCGGAGTGAGAAACAGTCACTTAACCAACTGAGCCACGAATAGTCAGCAGAACCCAGAAGATGAGGCAGACACAGCAGTACTTAAGACGGTGTATTTAATAAAGTAAAAAACCTTCCATACAAAAAATGGCAAATCCAAAAGGTGGCAGGTAAAGCACAAAAAGGCCTCAAAAGAAACTCACAAAAAATAAACAAAAACAAAAAACAGAATTCCACAAGAGCGTCACCCGGAATCGACAAGAGCACACAGAACACTAGGGCTGGGTGCTAACATACAAACACAGAGCACAGAACTGAGGGAAACTAAGGGTTTAAATACAATCAGGGGAAAACGAGGCACAGGTGCAAATAATAATGGGGATCAAGGGAAAAACATAAGGACAAAAAGCACAATGGGGGCATCTAGTGACCAACAACCGGAACAACCCTGGCCAAATCCTGACACTAAACGATATCATAACGGCCATCGATAAAAGACAGTACTGTGCAGCCGTCTTCATCGACCTTGCCAAGGCTTTCGACTCTGTCAATCACCATATTCTTATCGGCAGACTCAGTAGCCTTGGTTTTTCTGATGACTGCCTTGCCTGGTTCACCAACTACTTTGCAGACAGAGTGCAGTGTGTCAAATCGGAGGGCATGCTGTCCGGTCCTCTGGCAGTCTCTATGGGGGTGCCACAGGGTTCAATTCTCGGGCTGACTCTTTTCTCTGTATATATCAATGATGTTGCTCTTGCTGCCGGCGATTCTCTGATCCACCTCTACGCAGAGGACACCATTCTATATACTTCCGGCCCGTCCTTGGACACTGTGCTATCTAACCTCCAAACAAGCTTCAATGCCATACAACACTCCTTCCGTGGCCTCCAACTGCTCTTAAACGCTAGTAAAACCAAATGTGTGCTTTTCATCCGTTCGCTGCCTGCACCTGCACGCATGACTAGTATCACCACCCTGGATGGTTCCGACCTTGAATATGTGGACATCTATAAGTACCTAGGTGTCTGGCTAGACTGTAAACTCTCCTTCCAGACTCATATCAAACATCTCCTATCGAAAATCAAATCCAGAATCGGCTTTCTATTTCGCAACAAAGCCTCCACTCATGCCGAGAAACTTACCCTAGTAAAACTGACTATCCTACCGATCCTCGACTTCGGCGACGTCATCTACAAAATAGCTTCCAACACTCTACTCAGCAAACTGGATGCAGTTTATCACAGTGCCATCCGTTTTGTCACTAAAGCACCTTATACCACCCACCACTGCGACTTGTATGCTCCAGTCGGCTGGCCCTCGCTACATATTCGTCGCCAGACCCACTGGTTCCAGGTCATCTACAAGTCCATGCTAGGTAAAGCTCCGCCTTATCTCAGTTCACTGGTCACGATGGCAACACCCACCCGTAGCACGCGCTCCAGCAGGTGTATCTCACTGATCATCCCTAAAGCCAACACCTCATTTGGCCGCCTTTCGTTCCAGTTTTCTGCTGCCTGTGACTGGAACGAATTGCAGAAATCGCTGAAGTTGGAGACTTTTATCTCCCTCACCAACTTCAAACATCTGCTATCTGAGCAGCTAACCGATCGCTGCAGCTGTACATAGTCTTATCGGTAAATAGCCCACCCAATTTTACCTACCTCATCTCCATACTGTTTTTATTTATTTACTTTTCTGCTCTTTTGCACATCAATATCTCTACCTGTACATGACCATCTGATCATTTATCACTCCAGTGTTAATCTGCAAAATTGTAATTATTTGCCTACCTCCCTCATGCCTTTTGCACACAATGTATATAGACCCTTTTTTCTACTGTGTTATTGACTTGTTTATTGCTTTATCTTGGCCAGGTCGCAGTTGCAAATGAGAACTTGTTCTCAACTAGCCTACCTGGTTAAATAAAGGTGAAATAAAAAAAATAAAAAAATAAAAAAATAGTACTCTATGTTGTTGTAATGGCATAATATGCTCACCAGGTGGCAGCACTGGGGAGGTTGAAATTCACAGCAGCGTACTGGACATCCTCATCCTCTTTCTGGGGTTGAGGCAGCTGGACGGTGGAGTACAGAGGCATTTCCTGGTTTTTGGAGTGAGAGACTTGGACGCTGGCGAAGTGAATGTCATCTTGGTCGACGGTGGCCGCTGTCTGTGCTGCAGTAGGGGTGAAGGCCATGCCTGAGATGTTGTCATACACTGGACTAGAGTCTCCCTGATGGAGAGAGAGAACAGACAACATAAATAGACCTGGGGACAGACAGCATGAAGAGTGGAAATGTCCCACAAAGCAATAAAGACAATCCTACATCTATTTCAACAGACCTGTCCATTGCCTGCTGTGTGTCTTGTGTCAGAGGTGGTTTTGGAGACCTTCTTCCTGTTTTGTAAATGAATGAGTGAATGAATATATTAATGAAGTAATGAAGATAATAAAGTGAAATAATCTTTAAAATATGCATTTTCACTCACCTGAACCACATGAGTCCAGAGAGACATGAAGCCAGTATGACACCCAGAACAACCACTATGATTCCTAAAGCTGCAGTTAGAACTGAGGTCTGTTTCCCTAAAAGATAATATAGATGATATGAGAACATGTTATTATGAAGTGAAAACGAACATACAGCAAAACAGGACATTAATGTAATACTTGTATATAGAAGCCTATGTATAGTTATAAACCAAAGTGGAATAAGGCAAACGAGAAGAATATTACCTTGAAACATAATTTCTTATTGAACATCATTTTGTATTGAAGATGTAACTTTACCTGCTACAATGATCATCAGAGCTGTAGAGTTCATAGATCCTCTTCCATTCTGGGCCTCACAGTAATATTCTCCTCTGTCCTCAGAGCTGATGTTAGTGATGCTGTAACTCTGTCCTGATGCTTTTGGTGAGGTTACGTTCTTCTTGTACCAGGTGTATTTGTCCACAGGTGGGTTGGCATCACTGCTGCAGGTCAGAGTCACTGAACTGCCCTCCACTAATTCACCAGAGGGACTGACTGACACTGAGGTGTTCCATGGACCATCTGGTGTAAAATAAATTGTATTTATTTATAGCAACATTTGTGTTTAGTTGAAATGATTTATAAATTATAATAAATTATTAATTCAGAGCAAAAGAAAATGTGAAACAGAATCACAATAAATAATGATGACATTGTGGTAATGCACATTCAGGGAAATGGATGAGTCACGATCGTGTGGAGAGACGGACCAAGGCGCAGCATGAGTGGAGTTCTACATCTTTATTTTTAGTGAAACTTAAAATAAACCAAGAAACTAACAACGCCGACAGTACTGAGGTGCAACATGAACTCACTCAAAAACAATATCCCACAAAGCAGGTGGGAGAAAGGGCTTCCTGAATATGATCCCCAATTAGAGGCAACAATTACCAGCTGCCTCTAATTGGGAACCACACAAACCAGCCAAATAGAAAATAAATGACTAGAACACACCCCTAGTCACGCTCTGACCTAAACGCCATAGAGAACCGAGGGCTCTCTATGGTCAGGGAGTGACAGGATGTTACACACTAAAATATGTATTGATAGATATATTATTGTGTAAAACAATCTATTCTAAATTCAAGTGTCAACATTGTCAGTATATCAAACTGGACATTAAAATCCCCAATGTACTTACATGTGACAATGAGAGTCTCTTCATCAGAGGGGAGATCCTCATGTCCTTCTACAGAACAGGAGTATCTGCCTGTATCCTCACTGCTGACTGAGAACAGGATATAGACAGGAGAGGAGGTGTTGCTGTTTGGTAGAGACTGTCCATTCTTATACCAACTGTAGGCTGTGATGGGGTCCAGTGTACAGTTGGTTCTACATCTCAGTGTGACTCTCTCCCCCTCTGACACAGATGTAGGATCCATCTCCAACACAACATCTGGAGTAAAAGGAACCACATCATTATTTTCCTCCTATATATGTCCTCTTATGTGAAATATTATATATTTTTTCCCTGTTACATAACACTGCAGTGTCTGCATGACTGCCCTTAAATAAGGTAATTACGGTCATTAATTTGATATATTTAGACAGGACAGTCAACTCTGTAATAATTTCCACTGTTTTCCAGGAAGTCCTGGGTTCCATAGAATCAATAAAACAGATTAAAACACAACATTCTCATTAGCATACATACAAAACAACACTCACATTACAGCTATCTAGATATGTGTCATAGATGTGAGATGAGTGACAGATTACCTGTGACAGTCAGGGAGACAGGTGAGCCAGAATACTTTCCTCCAGATGTTATGAATCTGAACATGTACCCAGCAGAGTCACTCAATCTCAGGTCTGTGATTCTCAGGGTACAGTCACTCTCCTTATCCCCAAGGTACTCTATATGACCCTCATACCCTGGCACTGAGCTCAGATCTTCAGCCTCCATACCAGACCATTTAGTAAACCAGAAAGCTTGTTTGATCTCATGATAACTGGGATATGTGTAAGAGCAGGATATGTCCACTGTTGTCCCCTTCAAGGCACAGATCTTCTGATGGGTGTAAGTCACACTCCAACACTTCTGACCTGAAATACAAGACAATATAACAACATAATAAAATTCTTAATTACAATATCTACTGTATACACTTATGCTGTTACGTTCCCCAGCAAGAAAACCTCAAATTTAACCAAAACAAAAATGGGAATTAATAAAAGAGTCACTGACAAAGACAAAAATGAGACCAGTGGGCTCTGAAAGACACTCATGGGGGAGTCCATTGAAAATGTACTATCAACAACAACTGGAACAAAAAGACATGAGCTTCCACAACATTTACACAAGAAGAGCCAAACAAAATAAAACCCCACAGTTGTAACACATTCTGACTAACGAGTGACACCAATCAGGGCACCTCACCTCCAAGTGTCAATGAAAACAACAAAACAACAATGTTTAAATCATATGCTGTGAAAGTAACCAGGAAGTGACTATCAGCTTTGTAGTTTTTAAACTTTAGTAGTTATTTTTCATGGGTCTTCAGTGCTCAAAAAAAGTAGTGCAATGGTGTACAGGCTCAACAACATAATGAAAGGTATTTGGTAGAAGTAAATCCATCCATTGACTGCATTTTCATGAATTTGATTATATATCTTGAAGCCCATTCAACACTGCGTGGCAAAGCATACGGAACTAAAGCAGAAGTGGACATCACATTCACAGCAAATTAAATGATGATCGTCTGACGACCTGAAACAAATGTTGTATGTAAAAGTCCACACTTACACACTGCAGGAGAGAGGAGATCCCCATGGCCTTTTACAGCACAGGAGTAACTGTCTGCATCACTAAAGGAGTCTGAGTCCAGGCTGGAAGTGTCCTCCTTTACTTTGTGTCCGTTCTTGTACCAGATGTAGGTGGGGTTGTCAGTCAGAGTACAGGTGGTGATACAGGTCAGTGTCCTCTTCCCTGCCTCTGTGGCAGGAGTCACCTTCACCTGCAGGTCTGAATACAGAGTCAATGACAATAACATCATTAAACCAATAGTGTATTATGGATAAAAACATGTATAATGAAACATCTAATAGAAATGTATGTATTAACATGATCCTGTATGTATTAACATGATCCAGTGTTACCTGTGACAGTCAGAGTTGTTCCAGGGAAGCTGTGTCCCCATCTTGATGTCTGTGTGTTGAATATGAACTTGTACTCAGCAGAGTCCTCCTCTCTCAGATCTGTGATTCTCAGGGTGGAGCGACCTCTCTCCTTCTCTCCAACATACTCCACACGACCTGCATACCCTGGGTCTGTGGTTAGGTCCTCAGGCATCAACTCATCCCTCCACCTGTCACTCTGTTTAGGACTAAACCAGAGTGATGATGTGACTGTATCATAACCACTGAAATAACTACAGGATATGTCCACTGTTGACCCCTTCAAGGCACAGATTGTACTATTGGTGTAAGTCACTCTGTAGCAGCTCTGACCCTGAACACCTGAAATATAATGATAAGAATGCATGATTTACTCAGTGGGATCGTGAGCATCAGTAATCCAAAATAGTTCTGCCATCCTGTGTTACTGTTATGCTAAGTGTTATCTATGAGGACTGTTTATTAGACAGAATAATTACACTTGAAAAGTTATACTAGAATACTGAGTTGAATCCACACTTACACACTGCAGGAGAGAGGAGATCCTCATGGCCTTTTACAGCACAGGAGTAACTGTCTGCATCACTAAAGGAGTCTGAGTCCAGGCTGGAAGTGTCCTCCTTTACTTTGTGTCCGTTCTTGTACCAGATGTAGGTGGGGTTGTCAGGCAGAGTACAGGTGGTGCTACAGGTCAGTGTCGTCCAATACTCCCCTCTTGTTCCCCCAGTCACCTTTAGATCTGTAGTTATGAAACAACAATGGAGAACATCTGTCAGTCAGCACCATTCCAAGTTCTCATTGAAAATGTAATACATAATTTGAAGTGGTAACTGTTCTCTTTATGTCAGATTACAGAACCTGTGACAGAGAGAGTGACAACTGAGCCAGATGTCCATGAGCCTGTTGAAAATGAGAAGTAATATGATGCTGAATCCTCCTCTCTCAGGTCTGTGATTCTCAGGGTGCAGTCATTCTCCTTATTCCCACGGTACTCTATACGATCCTCATATTTATCTGGGATGTGAGTCCACGTCAAACTCTTCCATTTATACCATGTGGTTGCTGTGACTGTATGACCTCTGGGATATGTGTAAGAGCAGGATAGATCCACTGTTGACCCCTTCAAGGTACAGAAACGTTTCTTGGTGTAGGTCACAATCCTGCTATTCTGACCCAGAATCACTGAAACAAGGTCACACAACAAAAGGGAATCAGAATGAAGTCAAGGTCTTTTGGCTCACACTGACAGTAAGGTTTGTCCACACTTTGTAGCCATAGTTGCTGAGTTGAGTGTGAATGGAAACCACAGATAAGCATCACTCAGTGAGGTGTGAAAGATAACTATTTAAGTGAAGTGGAGACTCCTAACAGAACACACCAGAATAACATTATGGTTCTTATCCTATTACAAATGTCTGTAGATTGATAAACAGATAAACTTAAAGATAAGAATGAGACCATACCTGCTACAGACCAGAGAAAGACCACCAACACACTTCCTGCTGTTCTCAAGGCCATTGTTGCATCTCCCACCCTGCAGTCTTAGAAACATAAACAACAACTCACTCTATAGCTGGTGAATAACTCCACCTGATACATTGAAGTAGAAACTGTAAATGGGGTACAGGGCCTCATTACTGAAAATGAACCAGGCTCATATTGTGTTGTGTGGCATTGTGCTATATGGTTGTCTATGTGAATACTGTCTGTCTGTAAGTCCATTCCACTATGTATGTAATGTGTGTGATGTGTTGCATGTCTGTCTACGTCTGTCTATTAAAGATGATATGCTGTATGATGCAAAAATGACTTCCTAATGGATACAATAAATGCATCATCAACAACAACAACTTATTGAACAGATCTGTAGTACTGTAAACACATATTTCTGATTGTTCTGAAGCTGTTTCATTCTCAGAACCCCAAATATAGGAGGATCAATGTTCAATCCTCTACGGTCCGTCAAGCTGTACTGCAGCCTAAAGACTGACCACCAGGTTCAATGATAACTCCTATCCCCAAGCTGTGAGGATAAACAGCAAGTGACACACACACATACAGGCACATGCATACACACACACACGCGCGCACACACACACACATACAGACACCATCTGTAGGAAAGGCCCATGGAGTCTGTATCAAAGTCTGGAGAGCTGGTTGTTATGGATGTAGAAAAGTTAAAACACAAATCCTCCACAGTATAGATGTCAACCCTACTCCCTATCAGTCTGGTCCTAAAGGGCCCTCAGATAAATCCACTGTGTGCCTCTCTCTCTCTCTCACACACACACACACACACACACACACACACACACACACACACACACACACACACACACACACACACACACACACACACACACACACACACACACACACACACACACACACACACACACACACACACACACACACACACACACACACACACACACACACACACACACGCACACACACGCTGCTGTGTTACAATGTTTGTCTGCATGTCTATTTTACCCTGGTTAATCATCTCATCCCTCTGTAGATCAACACTCCTACACTGAGACACTTTATGAATACTGACCCTGATGTAACAACCAAAACAGAGCTCAAAACATAACAACAAGTAAAATGATACATTACCCTCAAGAATATGACAAATGACTAAAAACACATAACCAAACACTATATTTCAAGTTATTGTCAAGAGTACTTACAGAGTGAAGTGAAGGGGAGAGGTCTTGTACAGTGAGTCAACTTACTGGTAGTGTGTGGGAACTGTTACTAAGTGTTATTTATGTGATTGATACATATTTAAAGTAGTCAGGACAAAAGTAGCTGAAAAAGAGGAAGGAAAAGACAGTTCTGTAAGACATTAACATCCACGATCAGAACAGTAGGTCAGAGAAGGGAAGTTACTGTACTAGAATTGACCATACATTTCGAAAATGGACAAAATGTCCCCCATTTCCACTTTTATTTAAATACAGAACCATGTTAACAATATGTTGACTGTTCTATATGGAATGTTTATAATATCTTAGAATGTGTTGCCTTGTCCCTCTGAGTTCTACATGGAACAGGTCAAAGTTCCACTGACATTTGGTCAGTTCCATGTCATTCATTCTATTCTACAAACACATTCAATTAACACTCCTTATCAGCTGCATCAAAGTGGTACTGAAGGTTCCAGTGTTCTAGACTAGAGCTCCTCCTACTGGCATCTCACCATTACTGCACCATCCTAATAATATCCTCAATAATGTTGGGCTAATAACAACATAACAAACTGACTGTCCAAATACTGCAGAGTCGAATGTAGCATGATATCTATATATAGTCTAATGTAGCATGTTATCCATATATAGTCTAAAGTAGACTGTTATCCATATATATTCTAATGTAGCCTGTTATCCATATACTGCATTGTCTAATGTAGCATGACATCTATATATAGTCTAATGTAGCATGATATCTATATATAGTCTAATGTAGCATGTTATCCATATATAGTCTAATGTAGCATGTTATCCATATATGGTCTAATGTAGCATGTTATCCATATATAGTCTAATGTAGCATGTTGTCCATATATAGTCTAATGTAGCCTGTTGTCCATATATAGTCTCATGTAGCCTGTTATCCATATATTGTATAATGTTGCCTGTTATCCATATATAGTCTAATGTAGCCTGTTATCCATATATAGTCTAATGTAGCCTGTTATCCATATATAGTCTAATGTAGCCTGTTATCCATATATAGTCTAATGTAGCATGTTGTCGATATATAGTCTAATGGAGCCTGCTATCCATATACAGTCTAATGTAGCCTGTTATCCATGTATAGTCTAATGTAGCCTGTTATCATGTCTACTATATATAGTCTAATGTAGCCTGCTATCCATATATAGCCTATTAGAGCCTGTTATCCAAATATAGTCTAATGTAGCCTGTTGTCCATATACTATTCTGTGAATATAAAGTGCTAATGAAGGACATACAGTATAATGTCCATATAAATAACTCTGATGTGGTTCAGGCTGTATAGGTGTATGGATGACAGGAAGGTGATGCTGAGTCAGTTCATCTAAACCAACAACACTTACTGGCAGTGCAGAGAAACAAGAACAGGTCCGACCCTAGTGATCTGCATGAAGAGGAGGTTTAGAAAGAGAGGCCGGAGAGAAGGCTGCCTTCTGAGGATTTGTGGCGATTGAATAAACCCCCACTTCCCTCAATTCTGCTGGCAAACACACCACATAAACTACCAACGGGATATTAAAAACTGTAGCATCTTACGCTTCACGGAGTTGTGACTGAAGCACGACATACAACTGGCTGGTTATACGATGTACCGGCAGGATAGAACGTCTGGTAAGACAAGGGGCGATGTATATATTTTTGTAAAAAGCAGCTGGTGCACTAAGGAATTCTCAAGCTATTGCTCACCTGAGGTTCAGTATATCATGATAAGCTGTTGACCACACTACCTACCGAGAGAGTTCTCGTCTGTATTCTTCGTAGCTGTTTACATACCACCTCAGTCAGAGGTTGGCACTAAGACAGAATTGAATGAGCTGTATTCCGTTATAAGCGAACAAGAAAACACTCCTAGGCGGTGCTCCAAGTAGCCGGGGACTTTAACACAGGGACACTTAAATACATTTTACCAAATTTCTATCAGCATGTTAAATGTGCAACCAGAGGGAAAAGAACTAAAAACACCTTTACTCCACACACAGATGTAACAGATGTGAAATGGCTAGCTAGTTAGCGGTGGTGCGCGCTAAATAGCATTTCAATCGGTGACGTCACTTGCACTGAGACCTTGAAGTAGTGTTAACGGTCTAAAGTTATACTGTTACACAGAGACGCATACAAAGCTCTCCCTCACCCTCCATTTGGAAAATCTGACTATAATTCCACTCTCCTGATTCCTGCCTACAAGCAAAAATTTAAGCAGGAAGCACCAGTGACTCGGTCTATAAAAAGGTGGTCAGATTAAGCAGATGCAAAGCAACAGGACTGTTTTTCTAGAACAGACTGGAATATGTTCCGGGATTCCTCCAATGGCATTGAGGAGTACACCACATCTGTCATTGGCTTCATCAATAAGTGTATCGATGACGTCGTCCCCACAGTGACCGTACGCACATACCCCAACCAGAAGCCATGGATTACAGGCAGCATCCGCTCTGAGCTAAAGGCTAGAGCTGCCGCTTTCAAGTAACGAGACTCTAACCTGGAAGCTTATAAGAAATCCTGCTGTGCCATCCGACGAACAATCAAACAGGCAAAGCATGAATACAGGTCTAAGATTGAGTCATACTCCACCGGTATTATGCTCGTCGGATGTGGCAGGGCTTGCAAGCCATTACAGACTGCAAAGGGAAGCACAGCCGAAAGCTGGACGGTGACACAAGCCTACCAGACGAGCTAAACTACTTCTATGCTCGCTTCGAGGCAAATAACACTGAAACATGCATGAGAGAACCAGCTGATCCAGACAACTGTGTGATCACGCTCTCTGCAGCCGTCATGAGTAAGACCTTTAGACATGTCAACATTCACAAGGCCTGAGGGCCTGATGGATTACCAGGACGTATACTCTGAGCATGCGCTGACCAACAAGCAAGTTTCTTCACTGACATTTTCAACCTCTCCCTGTCCGAGAGACTGTAATACCAACAGGTTGAAACCACTAAGTGCCTGTGCCTAAATGACTACAGAAAGGCTGGTTATGGCTCACACCATCATCCCAGAAACCCTAGACCCACTCCACACTGTTCACTTATAACTGCACGGCCAAGCAAGACTCCAACACCATCATTAAATTTGCTGATGACACAACAGTGGTAGGCCTGATTACCGACAACAATGAGAAAGCGTATAGGGAGGAGGTCAGATACCTGGCAGTGTGTGCCAGGACAACAATCTCTCCCTCAATGTGATTAAGACAAAGGAGATGATTGTGGACTACAGGAAAAAGAGGACAGAGCACGCCCCCATTCTCATCGGGCTGCAGTGGAACAGGTTGAGAGCTTCAAGATCCTTGTTGTTCACATCACAAACAGACTAACATGGTCCATGCACACCAAGACATTTGTGAAGCAGGCATGACAAATCCTATTCCCCCTCAGGAGACTGAAAATATTTGACATGTGTCCTCAGATCCTCAGGTTCAACAGCTGCACAATTCGAGAGCATCCTGACTGGTTGCATCACTGCCTGGTATGGCAACTGCTCAGCCTCCAACCGCAAGGCACTACGGGTAGTGCGAACGGCCCAGTACATCACTGGGACCAGGCTTCCAGCCATCCATTCCAGCCATCCAGGACCTCTATGTCAGAGGAAGGCCTTAAACATTGTCCACGACTCCAGCCACCGCACGGCAAGGGGTACTGGAGCGCCAAGTCTAGGTCCAAGAGGGTTCAAAACAGATTCTACCTCCAAGCCATAAGACTCCTGAACATCAAGTCAAATGGCTACCCAGACTAGTTGCATTGCCCCCCTTCTCCACCCCACTGCCACTCTCTGTTGTCATCTATGTTTAGTCACTTTAATAACTCTACCTACATGTACATACTACCTACACTAACCGGTGCCCCCGCACATTGACTCTGTACCGGCACCCCACTGTATATATTGTTATTGTTTACTGCTGCTCTTTAATTACTTGTTACTTTCATCTCATTCTTATCCATATTTTTTTTAAATGCACTGTTGGTTAGGGGCCTTTAAGTAAGAATTTCACTGTAACCTGTTGTATTTGGTGCATTTGACTAATAGCGTTTGATTTGATTTGGAAGTGAGTACTGTGGTTGACACATTTAAAAGTAGCCTAGTCAGGACGTTAAGACATTTGCATGCATAAACAGAATGTCAGAAAAGGGTTGCATTTCTTATTATTCTAAGGAGTGGGCCTATATTTTTGTAATAATTTAAATCTGACCAGTTCCCATCCCTCCTCATCATCTGCATCAAAGTGCTTCTGAAGGTTCCAGTGTTCTAGACTAGAGCTCCCCCTACTGGCATCTCAACATTACTGCAGCCTCCAGTCCTCATATTATGTCCTCATTCATTTGGGCTGTAAAATGATTCAAATGAATGGTTAGTGTTCCTTCATTCCAGCCATTGCAAAGAGTCCATCCTCCCATTTATCTGCTCACCAGCCCCCTCTGTTGTACAGTACTCGTAGTAGCTTTATATAGCAGAGGCATCATTGAACATCACAATAGCCTGCTGCATTGTAGTCTGCTGTCCATAAAAAATGCAATTTATAAGACTGAACTATTCAAAGCAATTTACAGTCATGTGCCTATTACGTTGCAGGTGCCATGTTCTACCAACTGAGCTACAGAGAACCATATTCTGTACAGTCGAATGTGTATATACAGATTTATGATATGATTCAGGGCTGTGAGAGTACAGACAGGAAAGCAGAACAGGAAGTTAACAGTCAGTGTGTGCATCTAAACCAATAAAACCACAACCCATCATCACTGTGTCTCATGTTAACACTACTCCAAAACACAACCCACTATCACTGTGTCTCATGTTTATACTACTCCTAAACACAACCCACCATCACTGTGTCTCATGTTAATACTACTCCTAAACACAACCCACCATCACTGTTTCTCATGTTAATACTACTCCTACACACAACCCACCATCACTGTGTCTCATGTTAATACTACTCCTAAACACAACCCACCATCACTGTGTCTCATGTTAATACTACTCCTAAACACAACCCACCATCACTGTGTCTCATGTTAATACTACTCCTAAACACAACCCACCATCACTGTTTCTCATGTTAATACTACTCCTAAACACAACCCACCATCACTGTGTCTCATGTTAATACTACTCCTAAACACAACCCACCATCACTGTGTCTCATGTTAATACTACTCCTAAACACAACCCACCATCACTGTGTCTCATGTTTATACTACTCCTAAACACAACCCACCATCACTGTGTCTCATGTTTATACTACTCCTAAACACAACCCACCATCACTGTGTCTCATGTTAATACTACTCCTAAACACAACCCACCATCACTGTGTCTCATGTTTATACTACTCCTAAACACAACCCACCATCACTGTGTCTCATGTTAATACTACTCCTAAACACAACCCACCATCACTGTGTCTCATGTTTATACTACTCCTAAACACAACCCATCATCACTGTGTCTCATGTTAACACTACTCCAAAACACAACCCACCATCACTGTGTCTCATGTTAATACTACTCCTAAACACAACCCACCATCACTGTGTCTCATGTTTATACTACTCCTAAACACAACCCACCATCACTGTGTCTCATGTTAATACTACTCCTAAACACAACCCACCATCACTGTGTCTCATGTTAATACTACTCCTAAACACAACCCACCATCACTGTGTCTCATGTTTATACTACTCCTAAACACAACCCACCATCACTGTGTCTCATGTTAATACTAATCCTAAACACAACCCATCATCACTGTGTCTCATGTTAATACTACTCCTAAACACAACCCACCATCACTGTGTCTCATGTTTATACTACTCCTAAACACAACCCACCATCACTGTGTCTCATGTTAATACTACTCCTAAACACAACCCACCATCACTGTCTCATGTTAATACTACTCCTATACACAACCCACCATCACTGTGTCTCATGTTTATAGTACTCCTAAACACAACCCACCATCACTGTGTCTCATGTTTATACTACTCCTAAACACAACCCACCATCACTGTGTCTCATGTTAATACTACTCCTAAACACAACCCACCATCACTGTCTCATGTTAATACTACTCCTATACACAACCCACCATCACTGTGTCTCATGTTTATAGTACTCCTAAACACAACCCACCATCACTGTGTCTCATATTAATTCTACTCCTACACCTTTTACGAAACATTCACTCAATCACTCTTACTCTTACTGTCACTCTTGCTTTGGGTCATTTTCAAAAAAGTCCCCACTATAATGTACTCTTCTCAAACCGACACGTGTATGTGAGAATCTTACCTTATTAGGCTCACATTTTGCAGGCAAAAATATTACTGTATAAGCAACATGTACAGGATATATCTCTCAATCAAATGTTCAAAAAAAGTATCCACTATAATCTACCACTGTCAGAACCCTCACAATAACATGCAAACCTCTCCACCACAGTCTACTGCTCTCAGAACCCTCACAATAACATGCAAAAGTCTACTACTACAGTCTACTACTCTCAGAACCCTCACAATAACATGCAAAAGTCTACTACTACAGTCTACTACTCTCAGAACCCTCACAATAACATGCAAAAGTCTACTACTACAGTCTACTGCTCTCAGAACCCTCACAATAACATGCAAAAGTCTACTACTACAGTCTACTACTCTCAGAACCCTCACAATAACATGCAAAAGTCTACTACTACAGTCTACTGCTCTCAGAACCCTCACAATAACATGCACAAGTCTACTACATGAAACCACTTATACAGTATATATCCCAATCAGATTCATATGCAAAAATACATCTACAGAGTAAACTGTACATAACTGAAAAACAAAAATAACATCATTTCCTATAGCATCGCCATGCCCATAACAGAGGATTATGGTTCATGGTTATAGACAAATAATAAATTATACATATTTTAAGATGTTGTCAAGCATACTTACAGAGTGAAGGGGAGAGAGGTGTTGTAATGAACTATCTGTCAGTCTGAGGAAACAGACACTGACTGTGAGGTATATGAGGTCTGTGGTTGACACAACTTTGAAGTTGTGAAATCAAATCAAATCAAATCAAATTTATTTATATAGCCCTTCGTACATCAGCTGATATCTCAAAGTGCTGTACAGAAACCCAGCCTAAAACCCCAAACAGCAAGCAATGCAGGTGTAGAAGCACGGTGGCTAGGAAAAACTCCCTAGAAAAGCCAAAACCTAGGAAGAAACCTAGAGAGGAACCAGGCTATGTGGGGTGGCCAGTCCTCTTCTGGCTGTGCCGGGTAGAGATTATAACAGAACATGGCCAAGATGTTCAAATGTTCATAAATGACCAGCATGGTCGAATAATAATAAGGCAGAACAGTTGAAACTGGAGCAGCAGCACGGCCAGGTGGACTGGGGACAGCAAGGAGTCATCATGTCAAGTAGTCCTGGGGCATGGTCCTAGGGCTCAGGTCAGTTGAAACTGGAGCAGCAGCACGGCCAGGTGGACTGGGGACAGCAAGGAGTCATCATGTCAGGTAGTCCTGGGGCATGGTCCTAGGGCTCAGGTCCTCCGAGAGAGAGAAGGAGAGAATTAGAGAACGCACACTTAGATTCACACAGGACACCGAATTGGACAGGAGAAGTACTCCAGATATAACAAACTGACCCCAGCCCCCGACACATAAACTACTGCAGCATAAATACTGGAGGCTGAGACAGGAGGGGTCAGGAGACACTGTGGCCCCACCCGAGGACACCCCCGGACAGGGCCAAACAGGAAGGATATAACCCCACCCACTTTGCCAAAGCACAGCCCCCACACCACTGGAGGGATATCTCCAACCACCAACTTACCATCCTGAGACAAAGCTGAGTATAGCCCGCAAAGATCTCCGCCACGGCACAACCCAAGGGGCGGGGGCGCCAACCCAGACAGGATGACCACATCAGTGTATCAACCCACTCAGGTGACGCACCCCCTCCAGAGACGGCATGAGAGAGCCCCAGCAAGCCAGTGACTCAGCCCCTGTAATAGGGTTAGAGGCAGAGAATCCCAG
The DNA here is from genome assembly GCF_036934945.1 of Oncorhynchus masou masou. Classification (NCBI taxonomy): domain Eukaryota; kingdom Metazoa; phylum Chordata; class Actinopteri; order Salmoniformes; family Salmonidae; genus Oncorhynchus; species Oncorhynchus masou. Next base: position 26,664 of record NW_027005658.1, on the reverse strand, counting down.
TGGAAAGAGGGGAACCGGCCAGGCAGAGACAGCAAGGGTGGTTCGTTGCTCCAGAGCCTTTCCGTTCACCTTCCCACTCCTGGGCCAGACTACACTCAATCATATGACCCACTGAAGAGATGAGTCTTCAGTAAAGACTTAAAGGTTGAGACCGAGTTTGCGTCTCTGACATGGGTAGGCAGACCGTTCCATAAAAATGGAGCTCTATAGGAGAAAGCCCTGCCTCCAGCTGTTTGCTTAGAAATTCTAGGGACAATTAGGAGGCCTGCGTCTTGTGACCGTAGCGTACGTGTAGGTATGTACGGCAGGACCAAATCAGAGAGATAGGTAGGAGCAAGCCCATGCAATGCTTTGTAGGTTAGCAGTAAAACCTTGAAATCAGCCCTTGCTTTGACAGGAAGCCAGTGTAAGGAGGCTAGCACTGGAGTAATATGATCAAATTTTTTGGTTCTAGTCAGGATTCTAGCAGCCGTATTTAGCACTAACTGAAGTTTATTTAGTGCTTTATCCGGGTAGCCGGAAAGTAGAGCATTGCAGTAGTCTAACCTAGAAGTGACAAAAGCATGGATTAATTTTTCTGCATCATTTTTGGACAGAAAGTTTCTGATTTTTGCAATGTTATGTAGATGGAAAAAAGCTGTCCTTGAAATGGTCTTGATATGTTCTTCAAAAGAGAGATCAGGGTCCAGAGTAACGCCGAGGTCCTTCACAGTTTTATTTGCGAAGACTGTACAACCATTAAGATTAATTTTCAGATTCAACAGAAGATCTCTTTGTTTCTTGGGACCTAGAACAAGCATCTCTGTTTTATCCGAGTTTAAAAGTAGAAAGTTTGCTGCCATCCACTTCCTTATGTCTGAAACACATGCTTCTAGCGAGGGCAATTTTGGGGCTTCACCATGTTTCATTGAAATGTACAGCTGTGTATCATCCGCATAGCAGTGAAAGTTAACATTATGTTTTCGAATAACATCCCCAAGAGGTAAAATATATAGTGAAAACAACAGCGGTCCTAAAACGGAACCTTGAGGAACACCGAAATTTACAGTTGATTTGTCAGAGGACAAACCATCCACAGAGACAAACTGATATCTTTCCGACAGATAAGATCTAAACCAGGCCAGAACTTGTCCGTGTAGACCAATTTGGGTTTCCAATCTCTCCAAAAGAATGTGGTGATCGATGGTATCAAAAGCAGCACTAAGGTCTAGGAGCACGAGGACAGATGCAGAGCCTCGGTCCGATGCCATTAAAATGTCATTTACCACCTTCACAAGTGCCGTCTCAGTGCTATGATGGGGTCTAAAACCAGACTGAAGCATTTCATATACATTGTTTGTCTTCAGGAAGGCAGTGAGTTGCTGAGCAACAGCCTTTTCTAAGATTTTTGAGAGGAATGGAAGATTCGATATAGGCCGATAGTTTTTTATATTTTCTGGGTCAAGGTTTGGCTTTTTCAAGAGAGGCTTTATTACTGCCACTTTTAGTGAGTTTGGTACACATCCGGTGGATAGAGAGCCGTTTATTATGTTCAACATAGGAGGGCCAAGCACAGGAAGCAGCTCTTTCAGTAGTTTAGTTGGAATAGGGTCCAGTAAGCAGCTTGAAGGTTTAGAGGCCATGATTATTTTCATCATTGTGTCAAGAGATATAGTACTAAAACACTTGAGCGTCTCTCTTGATCCTAGGTCCACGCAGAGTTGTGCAGACTCAGGACAACTGAGCTTTGAAGGAATACGCAGATTTAAAGAGGAGTCTGTAATTTGCTTTCTAATAATCATAATTTTTTCCTCAAAGAAGTTCATGAATTTATCACTGCTAAAGTGAAAGTCATCCTCTCTTGGGGAATGCTGCTTTTTAGTTAGCTTTGCGACCGTATCAAAAAGGAATTTTGGATTGTTCTTATTGTCCTCAATTAAGTTAGAAAAATAGGATGATCGAGCAGCAGTAAGGGCTCTTCGGTACTGCACGGTACTGTCTTTCCAAGCTAGACGGAAGACTTCCAGTTTGGTGTGGCGCCATTTCCGTTCCAATTTTCTGGAAGCTTGCTTCAGAGCTCGGGTATTTTCTGTGTACCAGGGAGCTAGTTTCTTATGAGAAATGTTTTTAGTTTTTAGGGGTGCAACTGCATCTAGGGTATTGCGCAAGGTAAAATTGAGTTCCTCAGTTAGGTGGTTAACTGATTTTTGTCCTCTGGTGTCATTGGGTAGACAGAGGGAATCTGGAAGGACATCAAGGAATCTTTGTGTTGTCTGTGAATTTATAGCACGACTTTTGATGTTCCTTGGTTGGGGTCTGAGCAGATTATTTGTTGCAATTGCAAACGTAATAAAATGGTGGTCCGATAGTCCTGGATTATGAGGAAAAACATTAAGATCCACAACATTTATTCCATGGGACAAAACTAGGTCCAGCGTATGACTGTGACAGTGAGTGGGTCCAGAGACATGTTGGACAAAACCCACTGAGTCGATGATGGCTCCGAAAGCCTTTTGGAGTGGGTCTGTGGACTTTTCCATGTGAATATTAAAGTCACCAAAGATTAGAATATTATCTGCTATGACTACAAGGTCCGATAGGAATTCAGGGAACTCAGTGAGGAACGCTGTATATGACCCAGGAGGCCTGTAAACAGTAGCTATAAAAAGTGATTGAGTAGGCTGCATAGATTTCATGACTAGAAGCTCAAAAGACGAAAACGTCATTTCATTTTTTTTTGTAAATTGAAATTTGCTATCGTAAATGTTAGCAACACCTCCGCCTTTGCGGGATGCACGGGGGATATGGTCACTAGTGTAGCCAGGAGGTGAGGCCTCATTTAACACAGTAAATTCATCAGGCTTAAGCCATGTTTCAGTCAGGCCAATCACATCAAGATTATGATCAGTGATTAGTTCATTGACTGAAAAAAGACCATAGAAAGACCATAGAGTTGGATAAAAGGCACACTAGCTACAAAGGCTGTTTAAGCATGGGCATAACATTGTTTGCATCCTTTCAGTTTGTTTATCGACTGTCATTAAAATCATGGAGGTTGAAGAAGAAGAAATGTACTACTTTAAAATAGAGAGAGCCGTCAGTTGAGCTGCCGATATTGTCACAGAACCCATCATGAAAAGATGCAAAGCCGTGCCCTCTATCCAACTCTATGTCAGGGACCAAGATGCTGATTCAGAGACAGCTTCCTTCCTCATTCACACAATGCTGTGTTCAAGAGCATCAAAACTGTGACGTGTGACGGGTACATTCTGACTGACTGACTGATCTACAAATCTGCTTGCATGATAAATAATTACCTTAGATTACTCGTAGGTAAGTCAGTCTGGACTCGCCTTTAAAGTCGGCTGCAATGTCGAACGCGGCCACATTTACATGCTTGACAGCCATTATGTCATACAATATTATAATAACTGTGGAATACATTTAAAATCTTTTTCTTATTTTTAAGAATGACAGGCTAAACTGTAATATAAAAAAAAAACATTTTGAATGAATTGTCTTAAACTTTGAGCTTATTTACAACATGATGCTAAATTACACTGAATCATACTTTATCTAAAGTAGGTAGAAATTCATAATTTCACTTAAAAAAGTGTGATTACGGTATTAATATTCCGCCATTGCTCAATAATGTCTGACAGCAATACAAGTACATCATTTCAACACATCAAGATAAACTTGGTCCGAGACTTTACACCTTAAAAAGTTGTTGTCAATGTTATCAGTATCAGTCACTGACAAAAGCACATTATGTAATAAAAAAATATCTAAATGGCAAAACCGCACAGAAAAAGAGCAGAAGCATAATATATTTATCATCAATTTACATAATTATCAATACAAGGAAAGTTAATGCAACTGAACAACTGAACTCAAATGTTAAAACTATGGAAAACGTTCTGAATATGGTAACAATATAATAGCATGAGAATAAAGGTGTGAGGCCTAGCTTTGGTTTGATGCTGTAGCTCTTCAGTCCAAGTTCTGTTTTAGTTCTCTTCAGTCGAGGTTCTGTGATGGTTCTCTTCAGTCCAGGTTCTGTGGTGGTTTTCTTCAGTCCTGGTTCTGTTTTGGTTCTTTTCAGCCCAGGTTATGTGGTAGTTCTCTTCAGTCCATGTTCTGTTTTGGTTCTCTTCAGTCCATGTTCTGTGGTGGTTTTCTTCAATCAAGGTTCTGTGGTGGTTCTTTTCAGTCCAGGTTTTGTTTTGGTTATCTTCAGTCCAATTTCAGTTGTGGTTTTGTTCAGTCCAGGATCTCTTCAGTTCTCATAATTGGAGGGTTGAGCCTCTCTCTGAGGGTCTGTATCACTGGGGATGTCACGACTCCCGCTGAAGACGGTCACTCTCCTTGTTCGGGCTGCGCGGCGGTCGACGTCACCGGTCTTCTAGCCATCGCCGCTCCACCTTTCATTTTCCATTTGTTTTGTCTTGTTTTCCCGCACACCTGGTTTACATCCCCTCATTACTCTAAGTGTATATTATCCTCTGTTCCCCCCATGTCTGTGTGTGGTATTGTTGGTTGGTTATGTGTGTGACGCTACAGGCTGGTTGTGCGAGGGGTATTGTTGTGCCCGTGGTTCTGTATTTTGTACCATATTGTGTATTTGTGCGCAATCGCTTTTTTCCCTTGGACTCCAATGCTTCCCACAGTTGTCCTTTGGGTGGTGGACCATTCTTGATACACACAGCGCTTGATGGGTGGCTACTTTGAAGAATCTCAAATATTAAATATATTTTGATTGTTTAACACTTTTTTGGTTACTACATGATTCCATATGTGTTAGTCTTCACTATTATTCTACAATGTAAAACTAGTACAAATAAAGAAAAACCCTGGAATGAGTAAGTGTGTCCAAACTTTTGAATGGTGCTGTATATAGTGTATAATGTGTATATGTATGGTGTATTATACAGGGCACATTTGAAAAAGAGACCTAGTTCTCAATATGTACTCCATGTTAAAATAAAGGTTAAATAAAATAAACAAACGTTATTTGGGTATGAGTATGATACAAGGTACCTCTCCATGGGATCTCCATTCTCCCTTCTAACCCTCTATGTCCCCAAAGAGAGACACCTACCTTGGAAGGTCAGTGAACAGTTAGGGGTCAAGACCCACGCCATGTTGGAGACCATAGCACTCATTCTATATGACATCCCATTCTCACTAAACAATGATGTATTTTATTCTCACTAAACAATGATGTATTATATTCTCTAACTACTAGTTGGACAAAATGGTGGACTGTTATTCTTCGAAGAATAAAAGCCTTTAAACCATCAATAGTCTCACTGCTTGGTCTGAATTTGTTAACTGTGAGATGTATTATTATCAATGACTTAACATTCCAGAATGTTCCATCTCTCAGTGTTCTGGAATGGAATGGAATGCCTGACTGAATTACCCTCCACACTCCAAATATCCATGTTATGTCATATTGTGTCTGTGTGTTTTAGAAATGACAATGAATAATATTTCATGTAACTGGTTGTGTGTCGAGGTGCGGATATTTTTTTTTAACCTTTATTTAACTTGGTATGTTAGTTTGGAACAAATTCTGATTTTCAATGACAGCCTAGGAACAGAGTGTTAACTGCCTTGTCAGGTGTAGAACGTCAGATTTTTATCTTGTCAGCTCAGGGATTTGATCTTTCAACCTCTGGGTTACTTGTCCAATGCTCTAACCACCAGGCTGCCTGCTGCCTGTTGCTCCTACTGAAAGTGTCTGTATATTTTGTGCATTCATGATGATGGTGATGAATGTGAATTAACCACTGTCGCTCTCCAAACCAATGTACATTTCTTATTTGTAGTTACTGTATGTACTGTTAAGTAGAAGAGGTGTGATTTTGAAAGCTTTCCATTTTGTCTCCATTGAAGATAATGTTAAAACATGGTGAAAACAATGACGATGAAGTTTATTCATTAAAAAAGTCACTTCACACACTAGCTTAAAAAAACAACAACATTTGATAAAAGCGATAAGAAACCTTGCATCAAGCAGAACTCTTTCCTGGACATAAAAACAAAAAAATATAGCAAACTTATACTACGTGTATCATCTAATAGTACCATATGAAGTAATACAATATAATAGAAGCAGATATAATGACTTTCTGGTTCTAAGCTTCATACAGCATATAGTCTCACAAGTCTGATGATTGTTTCAGAAATATAACATACAAACATATATAGTTATATAAAATACAACTGGACCTTGAGGTTGCCTACTTCAGAAATATAACATACAAACATATATAGTTATATAAAATACAACTGGACCTTGAGGTTGCCTACTTCAGAAATATAACATACAAACATATATAGTTATATAAAATACAACTGGACCTTGAGGTTGCCTACTTCAGAAATATAACATACAAACATATATAGTTATATAAAATACAACTGGACCTTGAGGTTGCCTACTTCAGAAATGTAACATACAAACATATATAGTTATATAAAATACAACTGGACCTTGAGGTTGCCTACTTCAGAAATATAACATACAAACATATATAGTTATATAAAATACAACTGGACCTTGAGGTTGCCTACTTCAGAAATATAACATACAAACATATATAGTTATATAAAATACAACTGGACCTTGAGGTTGCCTACTTCAGAAATACAACATTTTGGGAAAAAGATGCTGTAATCAGAAATGTTTACAATAAAATAAAATGAATGTTAAGGTCCTACTTATTCATCATAGTTTAAAAGGCATAACTGACCCTAGATCCGAACTCCTACTCTAAGTGTGAATAGAGTAGTTCTGTGTGGCCTAGTTTGTACAGCATGGTGCATGGGTTCAATTCCTGCTTGTCACACCCTGACCATAGAGAGCCCTTGGTTCTCTGTGGCGTTGTAGGTTAGGGCATGACTAGGGGCTGTTCTAGTCTTTTCATTTATATGTTGGTGCTCTTCGTATGGTTCCAAATTAGAGGCAGCTGATGTTCGTTGTCTCTAATTGGGGATCATACTTAAGGGTTCCCTGTTTCCACCTGCTTTGTGGGATATTGTTTTGTGTTAGTGCTTTCAGCACCACGTAGTTCACGGTTGTTGTATGTTTCTTGTTTTTGGTTTAAGTTTCACTGCAAATAAATATGTGGAACCCAACTCACGCTGTGCCTTGGTCCGTCCATTTTAATGAGCGTGACACTGCTGGGACTACACATACGATACATGTATTTGAACATGGCTGTAATGACTGAGAGAATTTGGATAAAAGTGTCTGCTGGATGGAAAATATTATTACATACTATTATAAACTGGGTGGTTTGGGTTCTGGATGCTGATTGGCTGAAACAGCATTTCAGAAGCGTATACTGTATATCAGACAATATACCACGGGAATGATGCAAAAATACTTGTTTACTGTTCAATCTATGTTGGTAACCAGTTTATAATAGCAATAAGGTACCTCAGGGGATTGCAGCACGGCACATTCACTCAAGAACAGCCCTTAGCCGTGGTACAGTATATTGTCCATATACCACAAACCCCTGAAGTATGTTATTGCTCTTATAAACCTAAGCAATAAGGCCTGAGGAGGTGTGGTATATGGCCAATATACCACGGCTAAGGGCTGTTCTTGTGCACAATGTAACACTGAGTACTTGGATACAGCCCTTAGCCGTGGTATATTGGCCACATACCACAAACCCCGATACAAGGTTTTATTTATATTTATACAAGGCTTTTGTCAAACTTGTTCTGTTCATGTCTTCTTGTTTCTGGGTTTGTTGTATTCAGGTCTTCTTGGTTCTGGTTTTGTTTTGTTCAGTTCTTCCTGGTTCTGGGTTTGTGGTTCTGGGCATTTGTGTTCATGTCTTCTTGGTTCTGGGTTTGTTGTGTTCAGGTCTTCTTGGTTCTGGGTTTGTTATGTTCAAGTCTTCTTGGTTCTGGGTTTGTTGACTGTACTGTAGATCTCAGAGGCATCCACCTCAGCTGCTTGTGCTGCTGCTGGTCTGAGGAGAGAGAAACAGAAATGAAACAAAGGAACCCTGTACCCTATATAGTGCACTACGTTTGATCAGGGCCTATAGTGCTCGGTCAAAAGTAGTGCACTAAATAGGGAAAAGAGTGCCATAAGGAACTCATCACTCCCTCATTATAGTCATGTCATGGTAATTGTCTTGAGATGTCCATTTTTAGGTTGGTAGATTAAGGAAATGACATCACTAGTAGTCACGAGGGGTCAACTGTTTTGCATATTGATGACATATCCAACAATGAGCAGCAGCATATGAATGACCTTAATGCAGAATATGGTCACAGGGGGGCAGCAGTGAGGTGGTTACATTTCACAGCAGTTTATTGCAGATCCTCGTCCTGTTTATGGTATTGAGGCATGAATTATCTTAATGCAGAATATGCATTATTTATGACATCATCATTGTCTACTCCTCCAATGAGCACATGGCCGTAACTACATGAGGACAGCAAATGTTTATTTTTTATAATAATAGCCTAATACATATACTGTACAGAAAAAGAAAATTAATATTTATGAATAAATGAAAAGTAATAAAGAAATGAAAATCTAAATATTGCTCCCAGTGTTGTTCAAAGCTTATTTTCTTGATATGACTAACTGCTCCTGCCTCTTTGCGAACGATTGGAATCATGAACTGTGATTTGCTGGTTATGTTTGCCTGTTTGCCTGCTTGGCCCGGATCTTCGTCCCTGATTTGAGCACATTCACCATTCTCTCAAGTATCTAATTCCCCTTCTCGCTGAACAGGCCGAGGGCGATGTAAAACCAAATACCCCAACTAGCAGATTACTCTGCGGACAATCTGTTTGCGAGATGCCGAACAAAAGGCTTTAAAAAAAATCGATCTCGCAACTCCTGCCGCTTCTACAGACATCCACCAAACAAAAACATCACTCTCGAAGAATGACTGGTAAGTAGTCGCTCATAGACATGTCAGTCAGGTCGGGGGCATAGCTGCCAGCAGACATTTCTATTGCAGTAACACTGAAGGGGTCTGGTTAATATTACCTACACGGAACCCAAACCGGCTTCGCGCTATCGTGCATACATTTATTTTCTCCACCAACACCAAACGCGATCACGACACGCAGGTTAAAATATCAAAACAAATTACATTAATTTGGGGACAGGTCGAAAAGCATTAAACATGTATGGCAATTTGGCTAGTGAGCTTGCACTTGCTAGCTAATTTGTCCTATTTAGCCTGCTTGCTGTTGCTAGATAATTTGTCCTGGGATATAAACATTGAGTTGTTATTTTACCTGAAATGCACAATGTCCTCTACTCCGACAATTAATCCACACATAAACGGCCAACTGAATCATTTCTAGTCATCTCTCCTCCTTCCAGGCCTTTTCAGCTTTGAACTTATATGGTGATCGCATCTAAACTTTCATAGTATACCACGAAGACCGACAAAAAAGTTAGTCTTTCAATCACCCACGTGGGTATAACCAATGAGGAGATGGCACGTGGGTACCTGATTCTATAAACCAATGAGGAGACGCTCCTTGGCGTGCAGGTTCAGTGTGGGTGCTATAATTTTATAACATTGATTTCTACATTGATTTTGCGATGCTCGCACACACGACGTTTCCGGTCTGGTCAGCATGTTAGCCAGCTAGAAGGATGAAGTAAGAAGCTTACGTTAATGGAGCCAACCTCAGCAGGAGCAAACCATACACTACTAAGTCCTTTACAGAGAACAGGCTACTGAGACAGACAGTGATGTGGGGGTCAGTGGAGAGGCTGAGGCAGGCTGCAATGCAGGTAGAAGTAGAGGAGACCGAGAGAGAGGAAGCAAGCAGAGAGAGAGGTTTTTACAGTGGTTCCCAAAATTGGGGTCAGGGTCCCATGTGGGGTCCCCTGAGAAAATCTGTACTAATCTAATCAAACACTTTAGGAACATAAAAGAAATACATGTTTCAATATGAACATCTCCACAGCACCTATCTTCCATATATATATATATATAAAGATATGTTTCAATATGAACATCTTCACAGCACCTATCTTCCCTATAGTTCTACATTATAATACTATCAACATGTAAACAATACAGTTCTAAAAATGTCACATGTTTTTATTTCTTCTCTGATTAGTGTGTCAGTGTGAATCATTTCCAATATTTCCTCCTTTTCAGGTGTATAACATTACAACTGTATAGCTAATAGGTTATGTGTTTGTAGATGGACTGAGGTGAATTAACCCTCAGCAGCCAAGGTGATAATGGACTGAGGTGAGATAAACCTCAGCAGCCAAGGTGATAATGGACTGAGGTGAGATAAACCTCAGCAGCCAAGGTGATAATGGACTGAGGTGAGAGAACCCTCAGCAGCCAAGGTGATAATGGACTGAGGTGAGAGAACCCTCAGCAGACAAGGTGATAATGGACTGAGGTGAGATAACCCTCAGCAGCCAAGGTGATAATGGACTGAGGTGAGATAACCCTCAGCAGCCAAGGTGATAATGGACTGAGGTGAGATAACCCTCAGCAGCCAAGGTGATAATGGACGAGGTGAGAGAACCCTAAGCAGACAAGGTGATAATGGACTGAGGTGAGATAAACCTCAGCAGCCAAGGTGATAATGGACTGAGGTGAGAGAACCCTCAGCAGACAAGGTGATAATGGACTGAGGTGAGAGAACCCTCAGCAGACAAGGTGATAATGGACTGAGGTGAGATAACCCTCATCAGCCAAGGTGATAATGGACTGAGGTGAGAGAACCCTCAGCAGACAAGGTGATAATGGACTGAGGTGAGATAAACCTCAGCAGCCAAGGTGATAATGGACTGAGGTGAGATAACCCTCATCAGCCAAGGTGATAATGGACTGAGGTGAGATAAACCTCAGCAGACAAGGTGATAATGGACTGAGGTGAGATAACCCTCAGCAGCCAAGGTGATAATGGACTGAGGTGAGATAACCCTCAGCAGACAAGGTGATAATGGACTGAGGTGAGATAACCCTCAGCAGCCAAGGTGATAATGGACTGAGGTGAGATAACCCTCAGCAGCCAAGGTGATAATGGACTGAGGTGAGATAACCCTCAGCAGCCAAGGTGATAATGGACGAGGTGAGAGAACCCTCAGCAGACAAGGTGATAATGGACTGAGGTGAGATAAACCTCAGCAGCCAAGGTGATAATGGACTGAGGTGAGAGAACCCTCAGCAGACAAGGTGATAATGGACGAGGTGAGAGAACCCTCAGCAGACAAGGTGATAATGGACTGAGGTGAGATAACCCTCATCAGCCAAGGTGATAATGGACTGAGGTGAGAGAACCCTCAGCAGACAAGGTGATAATGGACTGAGGTGAGATAAACCTCAGCAGCCAAGGTGATAATGGACTGAGGTGAGATAACCCTCATCAGCCAAGGTGATAATGGACTGAGGTGAGATAAACCTCAGCAGACAAGGTGATAATGGACTGAGGTGAGATAACCCTCAGCAGCCAAGGTGATAATGGACTGAGGTGAGATAAACCTCAGCAGACAAGGTGATAATGGACTGAGGTGAGATAAACCTCAGCAGCCAAGGTGATAATGGACTGAGGTGAGATAAACCTCAGCAGCCAAGGTGATAATGGACTGAGGTGAGATAACCCTCATCAGCCAAGGTGATAATGGACTGAGGTGAGATAAACCTCAGCAGCCAAGGTGATAATGGACTGAGGTGAGATAACCCTCAGCAGCCAAGGTGATAATGAACTGAGGTGAGATAAACCTCAGCAGACAAGGTGATAATGGACTGAGGTGAGATAAACCTCAGCAGCCAAGGTGATAATGGACTGAGGTGAGATAAACCTCAGCAGCTAAGGTGATAATGTACTGAGGTGAGATAAACCTCATCAGCCAAGGTGATAATGGACTGAGGTGAGATAACCCTCAGCAGCCAAGGTGATAATGGACTGAGGTGAGATAACCCTCAGCAGCCAAGGTGATAATGGACTGAGGTGAGAGAACCCTCAGCAGACAAGGTGATAATGGACTGAGGTGAGATAAACCTCAGCAGCCAAGGTGATAATGGACTGAGGTGAGATAACCCTCATCAGCCAAGGTGATAATGGACTGAGGTGAGATAAACCTCAGCAGACAAGGTGATAATGGACTGAGGTGAGATAACCCTCAGCAGCCAAGGTGATAATGAACTGAGGTGAGATAAACCTCAGCAGACAAGGTGATAATGGACTGAGTTGAGATAAACCTCAGCAGCCAAGGTGATAATGGACTGAGGTGAGATAAACCTCAGCAGCCAAGGTGATAATGGACTGAGGTGAGATAAACCTCAGCAGCCAAGGTGATAATGGACTGAGGTGAGATAAACCTCAGCAGCCAAGGTGATAATGGACTGAGGTGAGATAACCCTCATCAGCCAAGGTGATAATGGACTGAGGTGAGATAAACCTCAGCAGCCAAGGTGATAATGGACTGAGGTGAGATAACCCTCAGCAGCCAAGGTGATAATGAACTGAGGTGAGATAAACCTCAGCAGACAAGGTGATAATGGACTGAGGTGAGATAAACCTCAGCAGCCAAGGTGATAATGGACTGAGGTGAGATAAACCTCAGCAGCCAAGGTGATAATGGACTGAGGTGAGATAACCCTCATCAGCCAAGGTGATAATGGACTGAGGTGAGATAACCCTCAGCAGACAAGGTGATAATGGACTGAGGTGAGATAACCCTCAGCAGCCAAGGTGATAATGGACTGAGGTGAGAGAACCCTCAGCAGACAAGGTGATAATGGACTGAGGTGAGATAAACCTCAGCAGCCAAGGTGATAATGGACTGAGGTGAGATAAACCTCAGCAGCCAAGGTGATAATGGACTGAGGTGAGATAAACCTCAGCAGACAAGGTGATAATGGACTGAGGTGAGATAACCCTCATCAGCCAAGGTGATAATGGACTGAGGTGAGATAAACCTCAGCAGACAAGGTGATAATGGACTGAGGTGAGATAACCCTCAGCAGCCAAGGTGATAATGAACTGAGGTGAGATAAACCTCAGCAGACAAGGTGATAATGGACTGAGGTGAGATAAACCTCAGCAGCCAAGGTGATAATGGACTGAGGTGAGATAAACCTCAGCAGCCAAGGTGATAATGGACTGAGGTGAGATAACCCTCATCAGCCAAGGTGATAATGGACTGAGGTGAGATAAACCTCAGCAGCCAAGGTGATAATGGACTGAGGTGAGATAACCCTCAGCAGCCAAGGTGATAATGGACTGAGGTGAGAGAACCCTCAGCAGACAAGGTGATAATGGACTGAGGTGAGATAAACCTCAGCAGCCAAGGTGATAATGGACTGAGGTGAGATAACCCTCATCAGCCAAGGTGATAATGGACTGAGGTGAGATAAACCTCAGCAGACAAGGTGATAATGGACTGAGGTGAGATAACCCTCAGCAGCCAAGGTGATAATGAACTGAGGTGAGATAAACCTCAGCAGACAAGGTGATAATGGACTGAGTTGAGATAAACCTCAGCAGCCAAGGTGATAATGGACTGAGGTGAGATAAACCTCAGCAGCCAAGGTGATAATGGACTGAGGTGAGATAACCCTCATCAGCCAAGGTGATAATGGACTGAGGTGAGATAAACCTCAGCAGCCAAGGTGATAATGGACTGAGGTGAGATAACCCTCATCAGCCAAGGTGATAATGGACTGAGGTGAGATAAACCTCAGCAGACAAGGTGATAATGGACTGAGGTGAGATAACCCTCAGCAGCCAAGGTGATAATGAACTGAGGTGAGATAAACCTCAGCAGACAAGGTGATAATGGACTGAGGTGAGATAAACCTCAGCAGCCAAGGTGATAATGGACTGAGGTGAGATAAACCTCAGCAGCCAAGGTGATAATGGACTGAGGTGAGATAACCCTCATCAGCCAAGGTGATAATGGACTGAGGTGAGATAAACCTCAGCAGCCAAGGTGATAATGGACTGAGGTGAGATAACCCTCAGCAGCCAAGGTGATAATGAACTGAGGTGAGATAAACCTCAGCAGACAAGGTGATAATGGACTGAGGTGAGATAAACCTCAGCAGCCAAGGTGATAATGGACTGAGGTGAGATAAACCTCAGCAGCCAAGGTGATAATGGACTGAGGTGAGATAACCCTCATCAGCCAAGGTGATAATGGACTGAGGTGAGATAAACCTCAGCAGACAAGGTGATAATGGACTGAGGTGAGATAACCCTCAGCAGCCAAGGTGATAATGAACTGAGGTGAGATAAACCTCAGCAGACAAGGTGATAATGGACTGAGGTGAGATAAACCTCAGCAGCCAAGGTGATAATGGACTGAGGTGAGATAAACCTCAGCAGCCAAGTTGATAATGGACTGAGGTGAGATAACCCTCATCAGCCAAGGTGATAATGGACTGAGGTGAGATAAACCTCAGCAGACAAGGTGATAATGGACTGAGGTGAGATAACCCTCAGCAGCCAAGATGATAATGGGCTGAGGTGAGATAACCCTCAGCAGACAAGGTGATAATGGACTGAGGTGAGATAAACCTCAGCAGCCAAGGTGATAATGGACTGAGGTGAGATAAACCTCAGCAGACAAGGTGATAATGGACTGAGGTGAGATAAACCTCAGCAGACAAGGTGATAATGGACTGAGGTGAGATAACCCTCAGCAGCCAAGGTGATAATGGACTGAGGTGAGATAAAACTCAGCAGCCAAGGTGATAATGGACTGAGGTGAGATAAACCTCAGCAGCCAAGGTGATAATGGACTGAGGTGAGATAACCCTCAGCAGACAAGGTGATAATGGACTGAAGTGAGATAACCCTCAGCAGCCAAGGTGATAATGGACTGAGGTGAGATAAACCTCAGCAGCCAAGGTGATAATGGACTGAGGTGAGATAAACCTCAGCAGACAAGGTGATAATGGACTGAGGTGAGATAACCCTCAGCAGACAAGGTGATAATGGACTGAGGTGAGATAACCCTCAGCAGACAAGGTGATAATGGACTGAGGTGAGATAACCCTCAGCAGACAAGGTGATAATGGACTGAGGTGAGATAACCCTCAGCAGACAAGGTGATAATGGACTGAGGTGAGATAACCCTCAGCAGGCAAGGTGATAATGGCTGGGGTAATTTTTGCTAGTTTTTTTCTGTTTTCCAAATACCATTTAAAAGTGTTTTAATTGTGTAGAAATGCAGTAAATGAGATTCAACTTTCCACCCCCCACCCCGCCCCCCCATCCAGATTTGGTTGTAAACAAGCAAACTTCTCCTTTAATGCTATGTGTTCACAATGTTCTAGTATTGACTCTGTGTTGCTGTAATGGCAGAATATGCTCACTGGGAGGCAGAACTGGGGAGGTTGAATTTCACAGCAGCGTATTGGACATCTTGGTCCTGTTTCTGTGGTTGATGCAGCTGGACGGTGGAGTACAGAGGCACTTCCTGGTTTTTGGAGCCAGAGAAGTGGACGCTGGCGTAGTGAACATCATCCTGGTTGTCTGTGTCAGCTGTCTGTGCTGCAGTAGAGGTCATGGCCATGTTTGAGATGTTGTCATACACTGGACTAGAGTCTCCCTGATGGAGGGAGAGGACAGACAACATGAGGAGTGGAAATGTTCCACAAAGAATACAGTCATCACAGTCTCCTTCTGATTCCAACAGACTCACCTCTCCATCGTCTGCTGTGTCTCTTGTGTTGGAGGTGGATGTGGAGGCCTTCTTCCTGTTTTGTACATGAATGAATGTATGAAGACATCAATCAATCAATTAATAAATTAAGTTACTTTTATTTATTTTTATTTAACTAGGCAAGTCAGTTAAGAACAAATTCAAATTTACAATGACTAAAGTGAAATTATATTTAAAAAATATGCAATCTCACTCACCTGAACCACATGAGTCCAGAGAGACAGAGGATGAGAACCAGAACAACCACTGTGATTCCTACAGCTGCAGTCAGAACTGAGGTTTGTTTCCCTATAATACAATAGGGATGATATGAGTACATGGCTTGCTCTTATAATCTAAAATCTAACACATTATAGAATATCAACACAATACGTGTTAATACTTCGGGATCTTATAAAACCTGTGACATCATAAGCCAACACATAATTATAAACCAAAGTGTAATCAGTCAAAACACAATGATTTAGATCAGCTTGAAACCTGTCAATTTGTATTGAAGTATTGAAGATGTAACTTTACCTGCTACAATGATCATCAGAGCTGTAGAGTTCATAGATCCTCTTCCATTCTGGGCCTCACAGTAATATTCTCCTCTGTCCTCAGAGATGATGTTAGTGATGATGTAACTCTGTCCTGATGCTTTTGGTGAGGTTACGTTCTTCTTGTACCAGGTGTATTTGTCCACAGGTGGGTTGGCATCACTGCTGCAGGTCAGAGTCACTGAACTGCCCTCCACTATTTCACCAGAGGGACTGACTGACACTGAGGTGTTCTGTGGAGCATCTGGTAAAGGAGAATTCATCAGAGGGTTATAAAGGTGCAATTACAACCTCACATGACATATCAAAATCTGTGAAGCCTGAATCTCAAAAATAAGAATCCACTAATACAAAACTTTAACAGGAACACATGTGACACTGAGCTGTACTTTACTCACATTTCACATTGATGTTGATTGACCCAGACCTCCCCGTCTTCATCCCATTCCAGGCCTCACAGTAGTACTCTCCACTGTCAGATGACTTGATAAGATTGAATATGTGCTGTGGTCCTGTGTTCACATTGGAGAACTGATAGTGACCACCATTCTTCTTGTACCAGGTGTAACTCTGCACAGGTGGGTTGGCATCACTGCTGCAGGTCAGAGTCACTGAACTGCCCTCCACTAGTTCACAAGAGGGACTGACTGACACTGAGGTGTTCTTTGGGCCGTCTGGTGTTGAAGATGACAGAACAAATAAGAACTCATATACCATGTAAGGAAGCAAGAGATGATGTAAATAAGTATAGATTAGTATATTACACTGACATGTAGAACCATGTATTACAGAGATGATGTAAATTAGTAGAGATTAGTATATTACACTGACATGTAGAACCATGTATTACAGAGATGATGTAAATTAGTAGAGATTAGTATATTACACTGACATGTAGAACCATGTATTAGAGAGATGATGTAAATTAGTAGAGATTAGTATATTACAGTGACATGTAGAACCATGTATTACAGAGATGATATCAATGACTTTCACTGTAGATATATCAACACCCCATGTACTCACATCTGACAGTGAGAGTCTCTTCTGGAGAGAGGATTCTCTCTAAGCCTTCTACAGCACAGGAGTAGTTTCCTGCATCCTCACTGCTGACTGGGTCTAGGATCAGGCTGTTATAACTGCTGACTGGGTCTAGGATCAGGCTGTTATAACTGCTGACTGGGTCTAGGATCAGGCTGTTATAACTGGTGACTGGGTTGGTCAGACTTTGTCCGTTCTTGTACCAGATGTAGGTGGGGTTGAGACCGACTGTACATTGGGTTCTACATCTCAGTGTGACTCTCTCCCCCTCTGACACAGACGTAGGATCCATCTCCAACAGGATATCTAAGAGGAAACATCAGTCATATTTGACTCCAGACAGGCTTGTCATGTGATTAGACTTGTCCTATTACAGTAACAACTGTAGGTGAAGTATTACCTGTGACAGTCAACATCACACCAGGAAGACCAGAAAATCTCCCCTCCTTTGTTGTTATTAATCTGAATTTGTATTCAGCCGAGTCCTTCTCTGTCAGGTGTGTTATTGTCATGGTGTGGTGGTTCTCTGTGTTCCTATTGTACTCCACACGACCTGCAGACTCTGGATATGACCTGACATCTACAGGGTGTTTCTGTGTAAACCAGAATGAACCTTGTTCTATGTAACTAGTGGGATGAGTGTAAGAGCAGGATATGTCCACTGTGGAGCCCTTCAAGACACAGATTCTCCTCTTGGTGTAAGTCACCCTCCAGCAGTTGTGACCCTGAACACCTGAAAATACATTAAATAGTTTTGTTCAGATATACCTTGAAGTTTGCAAGTTGCCTTACTTAGTTATAAAGAAAGGTTAGCTACACATGATCCCAATAGAATCCAGACTCACACACTGCAGGAGAGCGGAGATCCTCATGGCCTTTAACAGCACAGGAGTAACTCTCTGTTTCAGAACTCCAGACAGAGTGTTGTTGGGAAGTGAGCCAATCAAGAGACTGTCCGTTCCTGTACCAGATGTAGGTGGGGTTGTCAGTCAGAGTACAGCTGGTGGTGATACAGGTCAGTGTCCTCTTCCCTGCCTCTGTGGCAGGAGTCACCTTCACCTGCAGGTCTGAATGAGAGCATATAAAACACACTTTCTGGTTTCCTTCTGTAGTTGACACAATGACTCGACCAGACTTAAAGATCACACAGTCTAACCTGTGGGATATATGGTAGTGCAAGGCAGGTCCACGGATGGTATCAAGGAACAGATGCTCCTACTGGTGTAGGTCACCCTTAAGCAGCTCAGAGAAGAAGTATCTGGAACAAATGATGAAGCACATGATGATGATGATGATGACGAAGATGGTGATGATATTAGCTTATTTGTAGGATTCTCAGTATGACAAACATGTTAGATAGTAATGAGCTATAGTTACTTATAAATCAGTCATCTGAATTGACTGAAAATATCAAGTCTGTTTACCATAAGAGAGGAAATCTCTGGAGGTAAAACTCTGGAGGTAAATCACAACACTCACCCACTGTGACTCCAGGAGAGCTGAGTTTGTCATGGCCTCTTAAGGCACAGGAGTAGCTGTCAGAACCTCCTCTACTGACTGAGTATTGATACTGAGGAGAGGAGTCAGAAAATAGATATTCTCCATTCTTGTACCAGATGTAGGTGGGGTTGGGGATGTCAGTCAGAGTACAGGTGGTGATACATGTCAGTGTAACCCATGATCCCTCTGTCACTGTGCCAGGAGTCACCTTCACCTGCAGGTCTGATTGAAGAGAGATTAACAACATAAAAGAACAAACCTCATCATTTCAACCTACTACAACTAGAGATAAAGTCGTGACAGTATATCATCATGTTCTGTAAGTGTAGTATTACCAGTATATCATATTGTTCTGTAAGTGTAGTATTACCAGTATATCATAATGTAAGTGTAGTATTACCAGTATATCATAATGATCTGTAAGTGTAGTATTACCAGTATATCATCATGTTCTGTAAGTGTAGTATTACCAGTATATCATCATGTTCTGTAAGTGTAGTATTACCAGTATATCATAATGTAAGTGTAGTATTACCAGTATATCATCATGTTCTGTAAGTGTAGTATTACCAGTATATCATAATGATCTGTAAGTGTAGTATTACCAGTATATCATCATGTTCTGTAAGTGTAGTATTACCAGTATATCATCATGTTCTGTAAGTGTAGTATTACCAGTATATCATAATGTTCTGTAAGTGTAGTATTACCAGTATATCATAATGTAAGTGTAGTATTACCAGTATATCATCATGTTCTGTAAGTGTGGTATTACCAGTATATCATAATATTCTGTAAGTGTAGTATTACCAGTATATCATCATGTTCTGTAAGTGTAGTATTACCAGTATATCATAATATTCTGTAAGTGTAGTATTACCAGTATATCATAATGTTCTGTAAGTGTAGTATTACCAGTATATCATAATGTTCTGTAAGTGTAGTATTACCAGTATATCATAATGTAAGTGTAGTATTACCAGTATATCATAATGTTCTGTAAGTGTAGTATTACCAGTATATCATCATGTTCTGTAAGTGCAGTATTACCAGTATATCATAATGTTCTGTAAGTGTAGTATTACCAGTATATCATATTGTAAGTGTAGTATTACCAGTATATCATAATATTCTGTAAGTGTAGTATTACCAGTATATCATAATGTTCTGTAAGTGTAGTATTACCAGTATATCATAATGTAAGTGTAGTATTACCAGTATATCATAATGTTCTGTAAGTGTAGTATTACCAGTATATCATAATGTTCTGTAAGTGTAGTATTACCAGTATATCATCATGTTCTGTAAGTGCAGTATTACCAGTATATCATAATGTTCTGTAAGTGTAGTATTACCAGTATATCATCATGTTCTGTAAGTGTAGTATTACCCGTATATCATAATGTTCTGTAAGTGTAGTATTACCAGTATATCATAATGTTCTGTAAGTGTAGTATTACCAGTATATCATAATGTTCTGTAAGTGTAGTATTACCAGTATATCATCATGTAAGTGTAGTATTACCAGTATATCATAATGTTCTGTAAGTGTAGTATTACCAGTATATCATAATGTTCTGTAAGTGTAGTATTACCAGTATATCATCATGTAAGTGTAGTATTACCAGTATATCATCATGTTCTGTAAGTGTAGTTTTACCAGTATATCATAATGTTCTGTAAGTGTAGTATAACCAGTATATCATAATGGTCTGTAAGTGTAGTATTACCTGTCACAGTCAGACTGGTTCCAGGGAAACTATGACCCCATTCAACGCTGTATGTTTTAAAAGTGAAGCGATACTCAGCTGTGTCCTCCTCTCTCAGATCTGAGATTCTCAGTTTGAAGGGACCTCTGTTTGTTCCAGTGTACTCCACACGACCTGCATACCCTGGGTCTCTGGTTAGGTTTTCAGGGGTCAACTTATCACTTCTAAACCAGAATGATGATTTGGTGTAATAATAACCAACATAAGTACAGGATATGTCAACTGTTGACCCCTTCAGGGCACAGATTCTCCTCTTGGTGTAATTCACTCTGCTGCAGCCCTGACCCTGAACACCTGAAACACAGTGACATAACAAGAGGTCAACTGGATTCTATTCTCAGTTCTTTCTAGAAATGCTAAAAGTTCTCACAGTGAAATCAAAACACACACAGGTTAAACAGTATTACAATTTTAATGAAATAAACACTCACACACTGCCGGAGAGTGAAGATCCTCGTGGTCTTTTACAGCACAGAAGTAGCTGTCTGCAACTTCAGGGTAGACTGAGTAGTGTAAAGTGTTCTCAGTTACAACCTGTCCATTCTTGTACCAGATGTAGGTGGGGTTACCAGTCAGAGGACAGCTGGTGGTGCTACAGGTCAGTGTCGTCGACGCTGCCCGCCATGTAGGAGTCACCTTCACCTGCAGGTCTGGAGTAGACAACATCAACCTGAATCACCTGTTGTCTAGTGTCGTCACATGATGCAATACATTTACCCTGAAGAAGGTGATGTGGAAACGTTGGTGTTCTTTAAGCAACAAATGACTGGGAGGTTGTACATATGGAGTGTGACTCTCTTTGTTGTTACAGCTTCCAGTTTATTCTCCGTTAGTCAGCACACTGAATCATTTTCTGTTCGCCAGCTCATTATTTTTATTAGATTAATACAAATCAAGACAATTTCCAGACCTAAAGGAACAATGAAGATTAAAAAGAACATCAGACAATAGAATGTTACCTGTAACAGACAGAGTGACTCCAGGACTGGCAGTATATAGAATGTTACCTGTTACAGACAGTGACTCCAGGACTGGCAGTATATAGAATGTTACCTGTTACAGACAGAGTGACTCCAGGATTGGCAGTATATAGAATGTTACCTGTTACAGACAGAGTGACTCCAGGACTGCCAGTATATAGAATGTTACCTGTAACAGACAGTGACTCCAGGACTGGCAGTATATAGAATGTTACCTGTTACAGACAGAGTGACTCCAGGACTGCCAGGATATAGAATGTTACCTGTAACAGACAGAGTGACTCCAGGACTGCCAGTATATAGAATGTTACCTGTTACAGACAGAGTGACTCCAGGACTGCCAGTATATAGAATGTTACCTGTAACAGACAGAGTGACTCCAGGACTGCCAGTATATAGAATGTTACCTGTAACAGACAGAGTGACTCCAGGACTGCCAGTATATAGAATGTTACCTGTAACAGACAGAGTGACTCCAGGACTGCCAGTATATAGAATGTTACCTGTTACAGACAGAGTGACTCAAGGACTGCCAGTATATAGAATGTTACCTGTTACAGACAGAGTGACTCCAGGACTGCCAGTATATAGAAAGGTACCTGTTACAGACAGAGTGACTCCAGGACTGCCAGTGTATAGAATGTTACCTGTAACAGACAGTGACTCTAGGACTGCCAGTATATAGAATGTTACCTGTTACAGACAGAGTGACTCCAGGACTGCCAGTATATAGAATGTTACCTGTTACAGACAGAGTGACTCCAGGACTGCCAGTATATAGAATGTTACCTGTTACAGACAGAGTGACTCCAGGACTGCCAGTGTATAGAATGTTACCTGTAACAGACAGTGACTCCAGGACTGCCAGTATATAGAATGTTACCTGTTACAGACAGAGTGACTCAAGGACTGCCAGTATATAGAATGTTACCTGTTACAGACAGAGTGACTCCAGGACTGCCAGTGTATAGAATGTTACCTGTAACAGACAGTGACTCCAGGACTGCCAGTATATAGAATGTTACCTGTAACAGACAGTGACTCCAGGACTGCCAGGATATAGAATGTTACCTGTAACAGACAGAGTGACTCCAGGACTGCCAGTATATAGAATGTTACCTGTTACAGACAGAGTGACTCCAGGACTGCCAGTATATAGAATGTTACCTGTAACAGACAGAGTGACTCCAGGACTGCCAGTATATAGAATGTTAACTGTAACAGACAGAGTGACTCCAGGACTGCCAGTATATAGAATGTTACCTGTAACAGACAGAGTGACTCCAGGACTGCCAGTATATAGAATGTTACCTGTTACAGACAGAGTGACTCAAGGACTGCCAGTATATAGAATGTTACCTGTTACAGACAGAGTGACTCCAGGACTGCCAGTATATAGAATGGTACCTGTTACAGACAGAGTGACTCCAGGACTGCCAGTGTATAGAATGTTACCTGTAACAGACAGTGACTCTAGGACTGCCAGTATATAGAATGTTACCTGTTACAGACAGAGTGACTCCAGGACTGCCAGTATATAGAATGTTACCTGTTACAGACAGAGTGACTCCAGGACTGCCAGTGTATAGAATGTTACCTGTAACAGACAGTGACTCCAGGACTGCCAGTATATAGAATGTTACCTGTAACAGACAGTGACTCCAGGACTGCCAGTATATAGAATGTTACCTGTTACAGACAGAGTGACTCCAGGACTGCCAGTATATAGAATGTTACCTGTTACAGACAGAGTGACTCCAGGACTGCCAGTGTATAGAATGTTACCTGTAACAGACAGTGACTCCAGGACTGCCAGTATATAGAATGTTACCTGTAACAGACAGTGACTCCAGGACTGCCAGTATATAGAATGTTACCTGTAACAGACAGTGACTCCAGGACTGCCAGGATATAGAATGTTACCTGTTACAGACAGAGTGACTCCAGGACTAACAGGATATAGAATGTTACCTGTTATAGACAGAGTGACTCCAGGACTGCCAGTATATAGAATGTTACCTGTTACAGACAGAGTGACTCCAGGACTAACAGGATATAGAATGTTACCTGTTATAGACAGAGTGACTCCAGGACTGCCAGTGTATAGAATGTTACCTGTAACAGACAGTGACTCTAGGACTGCCAGTATATAGAATGTTACCTGTAACAGACAGAGTGACTCCAGGACTGCCAGTATATAGAATGTTACCTGTAACAGACAGAGTGACTCCAGGACTGCCAGTATATAGAATGTTACCTGTAACAGACAGAGTGACTCCAGGACTGCCAGTATATAGAATGTTACCTGTTACAGACAGAGTGACTCAAGGACTGCCAGTATATAGAATGTTACCTGTTACAGACAGAGTGACTCCAGGACTGCCAGTATATAGAATGTTACCTGTTACAGACAGAGTGACTCCAGGACTGCCAGTATATAGAATGTTACCTGTTACAGACAGAGTGACTCCAGGACTGCCAGTGTATAGAATGTTACCTGTAACAGACAGTGACTCCAGGACTGCCAGTATATAGAATGTTACCTGTAACAGACAGTGACTCCAGGACTGCCAGTATATAGAATGTTACCTGTAACAGGCAGTGACTCCAGGACTGCCAGGATATAGAGTGTTACCTGTTACAGACAGAGTGACTCCAGGACTAACAGGATATAGAATGTTACCTGTTATAGACAGAGTGACTCCAGGACTGCCAGTATATAGAATGTTACCTGTTACAGACAGAGTGACTCCAGGACTGCCAGTATATAGAATGTTACCTGTTACAGACAGAGTGACTCCAGGACTGCCAGTGTATAGAATGTTACCTGTAACAGACAGTGACTCCAGGACTGCCAGTATATAGAATGTTACCTGTAACAGACAGTGACTCCAGGACTGCCAGTATATAGAATGTTACCTGTTACAGACAGAGTGACTCCAGGACTGCCAGTATATAGAATGTTACCTGTTACAGACAGAGTGACTCCAGGACTGCCAGTGTATAGAATGTTACCTGTAACAGACAGTGACTCCAGGACTGCCAGTATATAGAATGTTACCTGTAACAGACAGTGACTCCAGGACTGCCAGTATATAGAGTGTTACCTGTAACAGACAGTGACTCCAGGACTGCCAGGATATAGAATGTTACCTGTTACAGACAGAGTGACTCCAGGACTAACAGGATATAGAATGTTACCTGTTATAGACAGAGTGACTCCAGGACTGCCAGTATATAGAATGTTACCTGTTACAGACAGAGTGACTCCAGGACTAACAGGATATAGAATGTTACCTGTTATAGACAGAGTGACTCCAGGACTGCCAGTGTATAGAATGTTACCTGTAACAGACAGTGACTCTAGGACTGCCAGTATATAGAATGTTACCTGTAACAGACAGAGTGACTCCAGGACTGCCAGTATATAGAATGTTACCTGTAACAGACAGAGTGACTCCAGGACTGCCAGTATATAGAATGTTACCTGTAACAGACAGAGTGACTCCAGGACTGCCAGTATATAGAATGTTACCTGTTACAGACAGAGTGACTCCAGGACTGCCAGTATATAGAATGTTACCTGTAACAGACAGAGTGACTCCAGGACTAACAGGATATAGAATGTTACCTGTAACAGACAGAGTGACTCCAGGACTGCCAGTATATAGAATGTTACCTGTAACAGACAGTGACTCCAGGACTGCCAGTATATAGAATGTTACCTGTTACAGACAGAGTGACTCCAGGACTGCCAGTATATAGAATGTTACCTGTTACAGACAGAGTGACTCCAGGACTGCCAGTATATAGAATGTTACCTGTAACAGACAGAGTGACTCCAGGACTGCCAGTATATAGAATGTTACCTGTAACAGACAGAGTGACTCCAGGACTAACAGGATATAGAATGTTACCCGTTACAGACAGAGTGACTCCAGGACTAACAGGATATAGAATGTTACCTGTAACAGACAGAGTGACTCCAGGACTGCCAGTATATAGAATGTTACCTGTAACAGACAGAGTGACTCCAGGACTAACAGGATATAGAATGTTACCTGTTACAGACAGAGTGACTCCAGGACTAACAGGATATAGAATGTTACCTGTAACAGACAGAGTGACTCCAGGACTGCCAGTATATAGAATGTTACCTGTAACAGACAGAGTGACTCCAGGACTGCCAGTATATAGAATGTTACCTGTAACAGACAGAGTGACTCCAGGACTGCCAGTATATAGAATGTTACCTGTAACAGACAGAGTGACTCCAGGACTAACAGGATATAGAATGTTACCTGTTACAGACAGAGTGACTCCAGGACTAACAGGATATAGAATGTTACCTGTAACAGACAGAGTGACTCCAGGACTAACAGGATATAGAATGTTACCTGTAACAGACAGAGTGACTCCAGGACTAACAGGATATAGAATGTTACCTGTAACAGACAGAGTGACTCCAGGACTAACAGGATATAGAATGTTACCTGTAACAGACAGAGTGACTCCAGGACTAACAGGATATAGAATGTTACCTGTAACAGACAGAGTGACTCCAGGACTAACAGGATATAGAATGTTACCTGTAACAGACAGAGTGACTCCAGGACTAACAGGATATAGAATGTTACCTGTAACAGACAGAGTGACTCCAGGACTGCCAGTATATAGAATGTTACCTGTAACAGACAGAGTGACTCCAGGACTAACAGGATATAGAATGTTACCTGTAACAGACAGAGTGACTCCAGGACTGCCAGTATATAGAATGTTACCTGTAACAGACAGAGTGACTCCAGGACTAACAGGATATAGAATGTTACCTGTAACAGACAGAGTGACTCCAGGACTGCCAGT
This sequence comes from Oncorhynchus masou masou, assembly GCF_036934945.1. NCBI lineage: Eukaryota > Metazoa > Chordata > Actinopteri > Salmoniformes > Salmonidae > Oncorhynchus > Oncorhynchus masou. Next base: position 290 of record NW_027005658.1, on the reverse strand, counting down.
ATATAGAATGTTACCTGTAACAGACAGAGTGACTCCAGGACTAACAGGATATAGAATGTTACCTGTAACAGACAGAGTGACTCCAGGACTAACAGGATATAGAATGTTACCTGTAACAGACAGAGTGACTCCAGGACTAACAGGATATAGAATGTTACCTGTAACAGACAGAGTGACTCCAGGACTGACAGGATATCTCCCTCTGGTCTGATCTGTTATAAAGCTGAACATGTACGTAGCTGAGTCACTCTCTCTCAGGTCTGTGATTGTCAGGGTGTGTCCATTCATCT
>NW_027005657.1:0-3810 GCF_036934945.1 Oncorhynchus masou masou | reverse complement strand
TGTCAAGCTAAAGGAAGTGCACAGTCAGAACGTATTTTCAATTGCAAATTTTGAGCATCTGTAAATACAAAACAAATACCTATTCTGCATTTGAAATTATACCACATATGAAAAGTGTCCATAGCAAAATACCATGGGTACTGGAAAGAAAACATAATCAATAAAACATAATTATGTGAATTACCATTTAAAATGTCTGTGAAATAAAAAATTATGATATTAGATCAGTGAAATCTGACCATGAGCATAAAGACACCACAATCATTGCAATATGGTTGCCCAGGAAGTCCCTGTTTCAAGAGAAAAATAATAGTGTGAGTTACAAAATGTGCAACAAAATATTTGAAACCAAATAATAACATTAAAGGCAAAAAACACTCAATGCAAACTATCACCTTTAAGTCCAGGCCAAATATTATTATGTCCACATCCCAGGGACAAGCTGCTTTGCCAGTTCATTGAGAAAGTAAGAGACATATGTAGCGTTATAAAAAAATGTTTATGTAAAAAAAAAAAAATACTATATATACAGTGCCTTGCGAAAGTATTCGGCCCCTTTAAACTTTGTGACTGTATTTTTTTGTGAAGAATCAACAACAAGTGGGACACAATCATGAAGTGGAACGACATTTATTGGATATTTCAAACTTTTTGAACAAATCAAAAACTGAAAAATTGGCCGTGCAAAATTATTCAGCCTCTTGGGTTAATACTTTGTAGCGCCACCTTTTGCTGCGATTACAGCTGTAAGTCGCTTGGGGTATGTCTCTATCAGTTTTGCACATCGAGACTGACATTTTTTTCCCATTCCTCCTTGCAAAACAGCTCGAGCTCAGTGAGGTTGGATGGAGAGCATTTGTGAACAGCAGTTTTCAGTTCTTTCCACAGATTCTCGATTGGATTCAGGTCTGGACTTTGACTTGGCCATTCTAACACCTGGATATGTGTATTTTTGAACCATTCCATTGTAGATTTTGCTTTATGTTTTGGATCATTGTCTTGTTGGAAGATAAATCTCCGTCCCAGTCTCAGGTCTTTTGCAGACTCCATCAGGTTTCCCTCCAGAATGGTCCTGTATTTGGCTCCATCCATCTTCCCATCAATTTGAACCATCTTCCCTGTCCCTGCTGAAGAAAAGCAGGCCCAAACCATGATGCTGCCACCAACATGTTTGACAGTGGGGATGGTGTGGTCATGGTGATGAGCTGTGTTGCTTTTACGCCAAACATAACGTTTTGCATTGTTGCCAAAAAGTTCAATTTTGGTTTCATCTGACCAGAGCACCTTCTTCCACATGTTTGGTGTGTCTCCCAGGTGGCTTTGTGGCAAACTTTAAAACGACACTTTTTATGGATATCTTTAAGAAATGGCTTTCTTCTTGCCACTCTTCCATAAAGGCCAGATTTGTGCAATATACGACTGATTGTTGTCTATGGACAGAGTCTCCCACCTCAGCTGTAGATCTCTGCAGTTCATCCAGAGTGATCATGGGCCTCTTGGCTGTATCTCTGATCAGTCTTCTCCTTGTTTGAGCTGAAAGTTTAGAGGGACGGCCAGGTCTTGGTAGATTTGCAGTGGTCTGATATTCCTTCCATTTCAATATTATCGCTTGCACAGTGCTCCTTGGGATGTTTAAAGCTTGGGAAATCTTTTTGTATCCAAATCCGGCTTTAAACTTCTTCACAACAGTTTCTCGGACCTGCCTGGTGTGTTCCTTGTTCTTCATGATGCTCTCTGCGCTTTTAACGGACCTCTGAGACTATCACAGTGCAGGTGCATTTATACGGAGACTTGATTACACACAGGTGGATTGTATTTATCATCATTAGTCATTTAGGTCAACATTGGATCATTCAGAGATCCTCACTGAACTTCTGGAGAGAGTTTGCTGCACTGAAAGTAAAGTGGCAGAATAATTTTGCATGGCCAATTTTTCAGTTTTTGATTTGTTAAAAAAGTTTGAAATATCCAATAAATGTCGTTCCACTTCATGATTGTGTCCCACTTGTTGTTGATTCTTCACAAAAAAATACAGTTTTATATCTTTATGTTTGAAGCCTGAAATGTGGTAAAAGGTCGCAAAGTTCAAGGGGGCCGAATACTTCTATAAAGAACATAATGCCAAACACAAACGTGAATAGAACATGTGATTCTGCAGAGAGCAGAGATTATCCATAACAAACACGGAGAAACACAATAAACAAGGTCAACGTAGCATAACCAGAAACAAGCACAAACAGGACATGCATAGTCAGCTGAACAGGACCATTGGGTAGCATTATTTCTGAACCTCTATGGGATCGGTGTCCCCCCTCATGGGACAGTTGAGCTAACGTGCACTAATGTGATTAGCATGACATTTTAAGTAACAAGAACATTTCCCAGGACATAGACATATCTGTTATGGGCAGAATGCTTAAATTCGTGTTAATCTAATTGCACTGTCCAATTTACAGAAGCTATTACAGTGAAAGAATACCATGCTATTGTTTGAGAAAACTGCACAGTTATGTACTTGAACATGTATCAATAAACCATAGGCACATTTGGGCAGACTTGATACAACATTCTGAACAGTAATGCAATGGTTCATTGGATCAGTCTAAAAGTCTGTACACTGCTGCCATCTAGTGGACAAAATCTAAATTGCACCTGAACTGCAGTAATACATTGTGGCCTTTCTCTTGCATTTCAATGATGATGGAAAAAAACACATGTTCTTTCTTTGAAGGTCTTTTACTCTTGATCTAATGTGGTATATTCTCCTACATTAATTTCACCTTTCCACAACCTTCAAAGTGTTTCCTTTCTCAAATACTAGAATATGCATATCCTTGCTTCAGGTCCTGAGCCACAGGCAGTTAGATTTGGGAATGTCATTTTAGGCGAAATGGAAAAAAAGGGTCCAATCCTTAAGAGGTTTTAACTTTATAAGCAGGTCATGGGAACGTGACCGCCAAAGAACATGTAATCCTCAGGTTGATCTTAAAACACTCAGAGAGCCTCATGTCCAAACCCTTGTGCTCTCTGTATACTTGAGTCCAGAAAATATTTATTTCTGTTGTGGCCTCTACAATCTTTGGGGAACATGCAGTCTGGATGATAAGCAAACAGCAATGCCACAGAAAGAGATCAAAGTAGAGTTACAGCTGTAATAGCTGTAATAGAACAACAACAAAAATGACATTATTCATAACTTCAGTGAATATCAATTGTGCCCATCCCATGCTGTTATTGGATCTACAACTGAGCTTTAATCAATCCAAATCCATCCGTAACAATGACGACAAAGTAACAAACACTGTATAACAAAAGGTCTCACTTTACACAGCAGAAAGTGCCCATGGGTCCACAAGGTGTCTTTCATGTGAGCGTTCTCGTAACACAAGGGAGGTAATGCACAATAAATTGACTGTCACGTTTTAAAAGGTGGCCATGTATGTGTTTTACCAGAAAGTTTAGCTTACCGTGAAGCTGCTAAGAGGAAACTGGTTGGTGGTTGCTAGTCATGTCGGAGGGACATAGAGATCTGGGGTATAACACTCCTTTTTGGTAACTACATGATTCCATATGTGTTATTTCATAGTTTTGAAGTCTTCACTATTATTCTAAATCAAATCAAATCAAAATCTATTTGTCACATACACATGGTTAGCAGATGTTAATTCGAGTGTATTTAAATGCTTGTGCTTCTAGTTCGACAATGCAGTAATAACCAACAAGTAATCTAACTAACAATTCCAAAACTAATATCTTATACACAGTGTAAGGGGATAAAGAATATGTACATAAAGATATGAATGAGTGATG
>NW_027005656.1:0-3810 GCF_036934945.1 Oncorhynchus masou masou | reverse complement strand
CAAAAGCTGAAAAATTGGGCGTGCAAAATTATTCAGCCCCTTAAGTTAATACTTTGCACAACACTTTGCTGCGACAGCTGTAAGTCGTTTTTGGGGTATGTCTATCAGTTTTGCACATCGAGAGACAAGTTTTCCCATTCCTCCTTGCAAAACAGCTCGAGCTCAGTGAGGTTGATGGGAGAGCATTTGTGAACAGCAGTTTTCAGTTCTTTCCACAGATTCTCGAGTGGATTCAGGTCTGGACTTTTTGACTTAGCCATTCTAACACCTGATATGTTTATTTTGAACCATTCCATTGTAGATTTTGCTTTATGTTTTGGATCATTGTCTTGTTGGAAGACAAATCTCCGTCCCAGTCTCAGGTCTTTGCAGACTCCATCAGGTTTCTCCAGAATGGTCTCATTGGCTCCATCCATCTTCCCATCAATTTTAACCATCTTCCCTGTCCCTGCTGAAGAAAAGCAGGCCCAAACCATGATGCTGCCACCACCATGTTTGACAGTGGGGATGGTGTGTTCAGGGTGATGAGCTGTGTTGCTTTACGCCAAACATAACGTTTTGCATTGTTGCTAAAAAGTTCAATTTGGTTTCATCTGACCAGAGCACCTTCTTCCATGTTTGGTGTGTCTCCCAGGTGGCGTGGCAAACTTTAAACGACACTTTTATGGATATCTTTAAGAAATGGCTTTCTTCTTGCCTACTCTTCCATAAAAGGCCAGATTTGTGCAATATACAACTGATTGTTGTCCTATGGACGAGTCTCCCACCTCAGCTGTAGATCTCTGCAGTTCATCCAGGAGTGATCATGGGCCTCTGGCTGCATCTCTGATCAGTCTACTCCTTGCTCATGAGCTGAGGTTTAAAGGGCGGCCAGGTCTTAGTAGATTGCAGTGGTCTGATACTCAGCATCCATTCAATAATCTTATCGCGCACAATTATGTAGGATGTTTAACGGCCAGGAAATCTTTTATATCGATCGCTTTAACTTCTTCACAACAGTATCTCGGACCTGCCTGGTGTGTTCAACCATTCTTAAAAACTCTATATCTTTCTTTCTCTCCTCACTTATATGTATGTATATATAGCATAAGCATATATCTCAGTATGTAAATATATATATAATATGTATGCTACTATGTTTGAAACTATGAAAACGACATATCTCGGACTCTGGACCATCTCAGTCTCTGGTGCAGGGTGCATTTATACGGAGACTTGATTACACAGGTGGATTGTATTATCATCATTAGTCATTTAGGTCAACGTTGGATCATTCGGATCTCACTGAACTGGAGAAGAGTTTGCTGCACTGAAAGTAAAGGGGCTGAATAATTTTGCACGCCCAATTTTTCAGTTTTTGATTTGTTAAAAAGTTTGAAATATCCAATAAATGTCGCTCCACTTCATGATTGTGTCCCACTTGTTGTTGATTCTTCACAAAAAAATACAGTTTTATATATTTATGTTTGAAGCCTGAAATGTGGCAAAAGGTCGCAAAGTTCAAGGGGGCCGAATACTTTCGCAAGGCACTGTACCTGAGCATTCTCGCGACCTCCCCGTGAGAGCCCTCTGTGGCCAAGAAACAGTGGGGTTATGACAAACTAACCAGGGTAGGCCTAGCACCACAGAATACGCAGGAGAATCAATAAGGAAAGACTAATCTTCTCCTTGTGACCCTCCTGTGTTATCATACACAAAGGTGCGGTTACTCTCCTGATAAACCCTGGATCCTAATGGTGCGACTATCTCAAGGCATGAATAGGGAAAGGCATATCCACAGGAACAATAGGAATCCCTAAACTATGAGCTAGACTTTTATTAATGAAATTCCCAGCCGCACCTGAATCTACTAGCGCCTTATACTGGGAATGCAGTGAAAGAAAATCAGGAAAAGAGACAAGAGACAAACATTAGTGCAGCAGAGGGCTCTGGATGAGAATGGTGCCTACTCACCTGGGGTGACGCCAGAATGCCTGCCTGCCCTCTCTATTCCCAGAGGAACCAACCCGGCACCGACCAGCAGTGTGCCCTCTGCGACCTTGAATGGTGCCTTGAGCGGGAACCCCTCCGAGTCTCCCTGCGCACCATCCCTCCCAATTCCATGGTTCGTGAGAGAGGGTGCGGGAGGATGGAACAACCAGACCCGATCTAGACGTCCACGAGTAGCCAGCATGTTGTCCAGCTTGATGGACATGTCCACCAGCTGGTCGAAGGTGAGGGTGGTGTCTCTACAGGCCAGCTCCCGACGGACGTCCTCGCGTGAGACTACAACGGTAATGGTCGATCAGGGCCCTGTCGTTCCATCCAGCGCCGGCAGCCAAGGTCCTATACTCCAAAGCAAAATCCTGTGCACTCCTCGCCTCCTGCCTCAGATGATAGAGAAGCTCACCCGCTGCTTTGCCTTCAGGTGGGTGATCGAATACTATCCAGAATTGGCGGGTGAACTCCTCAAAATGGTCCAATGCCGCATCCTCCTAATACACACAGCGCTGGCCCATTCCAGGGCTTTCCCGGTGAGGCATGAGACGAGGGCGTAACTCTTCTCACGGTCAGATGGTACTGAGGAGGCCGTGCTAGATATAAGTTCAGTTTGAGGAGGAAACCCTGGCAGCCGGCAGTATCTCCGTTGTATCCCGTAGGTAGGGATAAATGCATAATACTACTACATAAAACTACATAATATGGTGTCATACTGCAGGAAAGTACATAATACTAATAAATACTTCACAAAACTGCATACAGCACTGCATATAAATACAGAGCACTCTGTCATACTGTGTAACACTGCACTACCTAGGCAGCACTACATTGGCTTCAGACCAGCAGATCAGTCGTGGTACATATGAAACGACAGCTTCTCTCTCTGAATAGTAATAATGTGTGACACTGCGCTTCAAGTTTTATTGGTGTTAGTTTAAGTTGATTTGTGTTTATTTGTCCTTATCAATGATAATTTCTCCTGACTGCATAACTCAGTTTTAAAAGGACTGACGTAACTCACATGGCACAAGACAGAGTTCTTTGTTCTCTGTTTAGACGCTTTCAGAGTTTTAGTGCAGCAAATCCTCCAGCACTGTCGCGCTTTGTTGGGTTACCAGTGGTCCAAAGGTTGCTTAATTAACTTTCTTGGCATGTAAACAGTGTACAGGTGTTCTCCTGTCTTTTGTATGCTTTGTAATTACCCTGCACCTGAAATGAGGTAAATATACCCTGAAAAAAACAACCAGGATGTATCTCATCCACTCTTTGATGGGAGGGCTCCCAAGTCTCTTCTGCCTGGCCTGTGCTGATTACTCACAATGCACTTTGATGTAGAGCAGGCAATAATGTCATTTTTTGGCAGTGCCGGATCTCCTGCTGTGCGAATTTGATTGAATTCCGGCAAAATGGAATCCAAAAAAGCTGTATTTCCGCAACAGTTGGGTGAAGGAGGTTTAGTGTCAATATCTAAGGCCATAAAATGTCATTATAGAGACTTATCTGCCCCTGCAGCTGAGATCCCTCCGTATTGCAATGATCTGGTTGTAGCAAACAGAGATTATCACTGCAGTGTCTGGTTGTGTGTGTGTGTGTGTGTGTGTGTGTGTGTGTGTGTGTGTGTGTGTGTGTGTGTGTGACATGTAGAATGGACAGGGAATAAATTGTACAGCTGTAAAGAGCAGAGAGTGAGGGAGTGGAGAGTATGGAGTGATGAAGTGAGACATTTTCTAATTGGTGGAAAAAAAAGACAGTCAGAGACCGACAGTTCATGAGTTATAAATAGATAAACTTAGCAAAAAGAAAACGTCCCTTTTTCAGGACCCTGTCTTT
>NW_027005655.1:0-3810 GCF_036934945.1 Oncorhynchus masou masou | reverse complement strand
GCCCACGACGAGCAACGGGGCAAAGGAGGGGGTTCATGTGGAGCCGTGGGCTCCCAGGTAGTGGAGTGAGGAGATGCCCACTATGAGTAGTGATGTTCAGGGTGTGGGCCAGTCATCCCCAGGTAGTGGAGTGAGATGCCTGGTACGAGTGATGAGGTGCAAGTGGGGATTGTTGAAAGGGATGTGGTAGAGGGGAGTCAGTTGTCTGTGGTCTCAGCTGAGGATCAAGGAGAATGATATGGAGATCTCTTTCAGATATGACAGCTGCTGGTGAGGACTCAGTTTATGATCTAGAGGAGGTAAATGAGTTTCTGGATCAGACTTTTGGGAAATCTGTCAAATTGGCAGATTATTTTGATGTTGATAAGTTAGTGAGGTCAGCTGTGATGTTACAGAAGACGGTGGGGGTTCGACCAGCTGAGTGAGAAGAAGCGGTTTCGCTTGAGGAAATGTATTACTGCTGTTGCAGCAGCAAAGGTGGTGGGAAACGTGGCTCAGGTTAATGAGAAGAATAAGAATAATGATGATGATCATGCTTCATAGGGTGTCTTTTTTCTCGTTGGTTTCTCTGTGGTTTCTTCTGCTGCTTTCTTTTCTCTTTTCTACATGGAGGTACTTAAGGGTAGGTTCTCTCAATATTAATGGGGGAAGGGACAGGAATAAGAGGGCTTGGGTATTAGAAGTAATAAAACAGAAAAGGCTTAATGTAGTTTGTTCTACAGGAGACACATAGTGATGAGGAAAATGAGGTTGACTGGGGTATGTGGTGGGAGGGGCAGCATGTACTCAGTCATGGTACTAATTTCAGTGCTGGGGTGCTAATCTTGTTTTCCTCAGGCTTAGGGGTGACTGTGGTATCTACAACAGAGATTGTCAAGGGTCGGGTTCTATTGGTCAAGGTGGATGTTATGGGGGTTTGGTTTGTTTTTTTGTAATGTTTATGCTCCTAATGAGGTACAGGCGTATTGCTGTATTTGATCAAATAAAGGAAACCTTAAGACAGTGTGACCAAGAGGGTGTATGGTTTTAGGGGGTGACTGGAACTGTACAGTGGATTTTACTGTTGATCGCACCGCTGAAGAACCTCACCTGCGGTCAGCCACTTGCCTGTCTGGCCTATTAACTGAGTTTGAGCTTTCTGATGTGTGGAGAGTAAGGAATGCAAGAGGTAGGCAGTGCACACGTGGCTAAAAGTTAACGAAGGTCATGTCAGTGCAGCAAGGTTAGACAGGTTGCATGTATCTGAACAATACTGTAGTAGGGTTGGAAGGTTAGACAGGTTGTATGTATCTGAGCAATACTGTAGTAGGGTTGGAAGGTGTGACATTACTCCTGTGGGTTTCTCTGATCATCATATTGTTACTGTTGATATTCACTTGTCCTGTCCACGAAGGTCATCACCTTACTGGTATTTTAATGTTAAATTGTTACATGATGTCATGTTTTGTGAAAGGTTTTTGTTGTTTTGGGAAAAATGGAGGGTTACAAAAGGGAATTTTGAGTCCTTGAGATAATGGTGGGAGGTTGGGAAGGCCCAAATACGAGTGTTTTGTCAACAGTATACTGCTCTGTCTCAAATTGAAGTTAAAGAGACTATCAAGGCCCTTGAACAAGACATCAAGTCTATTGAATTGAAGCTGCCCACTCAGAACGACCCTGGACTAGTCATGAACTTACAGGACAAGAGACATGAACTGAGGTCGTTTCTGCATGAAAGAGTGAAGGGTGCCTTGATTAGGTCTCGTTTCGCTTCCTCAAGGATATGGATGCTCCTAGCGCTTTAAAAAACCTAGGACAGTCGACATTGCAACGTAAACAGATGGTCTGCCTTCGTCTCCCTGATGGGAAGGTGACCACGAATGACATTGAAATGCGTCAACATGCCGTGGATTTCTACTCGTCCCTCTATAAGGCGGAGGATTGTGACTCTCTGTGTACTGAACAGTTGTTACACGGTCTTCCTCAATTGGGACCTGAGCAGAGAGTCGCATTGGACATTACACTGCAAGAGCTGTCCACAGCAGTGATGCAGCTCTCAACAGGCCCCTGGCATCGATGGTTTACCATCTGAGTTTTATAAGCACTTTTGGGGGTCTATTGGGGAAGATTTTTATGAAGTGGTGTGTGAATCTTTTCATGAGGGTTCTCTTCCTGTATCCTGTCAACGTGCGGTGCTTTCACTGTTGCCAAAAAGGGGATTTGGCTCTCATAAAAATTGGAGACCTGTTGCTTTGCTGTGCGCAGAATACAAAATTGTTTCTAAATGTCTCTCAAACAGGTTGAAAGAGTATCTGGGATTGTTGATCCACAAGGACCAGTCCTACTGTGTACCTGATCGCTCTACTTGTTTCTGATAAGAGATGTTTTAGAAATTTGTAAACTGTCTGATGTTAATGTGAGTTTACTTTCTTTGGATCAGGAGAAGGCTTTTGATCAATGTGGACCACCAGTACTTGTTTAAAACAATGAAAGCCTTTGGAGTTTGGGGATGTTCTTTTGTCTTGGATGAATTTACGGTATGCTGGGGCCTCGTATGGTGAAGGTGGGGGGTGGTTTGAGTTGCCCCATCCCTGTCCAAAAGGGGCATCAGGCAGGGATACTTAATTCAGGGCAGTTATATAGTCTGGCGATTGAACCAATGCTTTTTTTTTAAGACGAAGCTTACTGGTTTCTCTGTGCCAGGTGTAATGAAGGCTCCCACGATAGCACTGTCTGCATATGCAGATAACGTGATAGTTTTTATTACAGGGGGTGAGGATGTTAAGGTTCTCCCAAACGCTTTAAAGGTGTATGAGGGGGCTTACTCAGCTAGAGTCAATTGGGGAAAGCGTGAAGCGCTGTGGGCAGGTCAGCTTCAAACGGGGTCCGCTCCACGGTTACCAGGGCTTCAGGCTGGGTCCTCTCCACGGTTACCAGGGGGCTTCAGGCCGCTCCATGGTCCAGGGGCTTCAGACGTACGCTCCCACTTGCAGGGGGCTTCCAGACGAGGTCCGCTCCCACGGTTACCAGGGGCTTCAGGCGGGGTCCGCTCCACGGTTACCAAGGGGCTTCCGGACGGGGTCTGCTCCACGGTTACCAGGGGGCTTCAGACGGGGTCCGCTCCATGGTTACCAGGGCTTCAGACGGGGTCCCGCTCCACGGTTACCAGGGAGCTTCAAATAAGGTCCCAGCTCCCACGGTGCAGAGGCTTCAGACGAGGTCAGCTCCCGTTTACCAGGGAGCTTCAGATGAGGTCTGCTCCACGGTTGCCAGGGGGGCTTCCAGGCGAGGTCGCTCACAGGTACCAGGGGGCTTCAGATGGGGTCCAGCTCCACGGTTACCAGGGGGCTTCAGATGGGGTCCGCTCCACGGTTACCAGGGGGCTTCAGATGAGGTCCGCTCCACGGTTTACCAGGGGGTTTCAGATGGGGTCAGCTCCACGGTTACCAGGGGAGCTTCAGATGGGGTCAGCTCCACGGTTACCAGGGGGGCTTCAGACGGGGTCCTCTCCACGGTTACCAGGGGGGCTTCAGACGGGGTCAGCTCCACGGGGCTACCAGGGGAGCTTCCAGATGGGGTCCGCTCCACGGTTACCAGGGGCTTCTAGACGGGGTCCGGGCTTCCACAGCTACCAGCGGGGCTTCAGATGGGTCAGCTCCACGGTCGCTCAGGGGGCTTCAGGACGTGGTCCTGCTCCTACGGTTACCAGGGGGGCTTCTAGACGGGGTCCACTCCACGGTGTTGGCCAGGGGGCTTCAAGTGAGGCAGAGATGGGATGAAGACTTTGGGGGCGTTTTCTTTTCAGGGCTCCGTATGTCTCTTCAGGAAAAT